>NW_027641692.1:160000-377143 GCF_949987615.1 Pollachius pollachius | reverse complement strand
AAGGATCCAGAATAAACAGTGTATAATGAGCGATAGAGATAGAGGAGAACAGGTGATGGGACGGCGGGAAGTTTTGCTGAGTATGCGTTTGTGTATGTGTGTGTGTCTTTGTCATGTGCACGTGTCTTTATGTGTCCTTACGTGTGTGTGCGTGTGCCTGTGTGCTTTACCTTACGTTTGTGCACGTGTCTGTGTGTGTGTGTGTGTGTCCTTCTGTGTGTGTGCCCTTAAGTTTGTACGCGTGCGTGTCCTTAGGTGCGCGTGCGTGTGTCCTCACGCGTGCGTGTGTGTGTGTGTGTGTGTCCTGATGTGTGTGTTGTTCCTGCAGTAAAGATAAAGGCAGCCCTGTGTTCCTTGGCTAATCAGGTCCCTGCAGCTGGACCCGGCATTGTCGCCCGGGATCGCGTGATTGGACACGGGGCAGAGCGGGCGGACCTGTTCAGTCTGTGGCCACGCACTGCGTTAGAGAGACCCCTCAGTGGCGGGCAGCACGGCGGCTTTGGCCTGACGTACCGCCAGATGCTCCCACTAACCCTAACCCTGAATATGGAGAGCGTGGAAGGTAGGAGCTCCAAGGGCAAACAGGTGTGTGTGTGTGTGTGTGTGTGTGTGGCACGCACGTGTGTGTGTGTCTGTGTGTGTGTGTGTCTGTGTGTGTGTGTGTGTCTGTGTGTGTGTGTCTGTGTGTGTGTGTGTGTGTGTGTGTGTGTGTGCATGTGTGTGTGTATGTGCGTGTGTATGTGTGTGTCTGTGTGTGTGTGTGTGTGTGTGTGTACGTGTGTCTGTGTGTGTGTGTGTGTGTGTGTGAGTGTGTGTGTGTGTGTGTGGCACGTGTGCGTGTGTGCGTGCTTAAAGGAGATAAGAGGTATGAATGTCGCCATCTCCCTAGGCAACGCACACTGCGGTTGCCATGGAGACTGATGAGAGCAGGGGAGCCGGGGATTTGAATTAGTGCCAACCTCAGATTGCGCTGACCTGAGACACAGCCCTACGCCCTTATAGGGTGCCACTTCTGTATTCGCTTGGATCGATATTAAACCATAAAACAATAAATCATAAAACAATACGCTCGAGTCCACATAGTGCAGAGCTTTTGATGGGTGATGGGTGAACAATCTTTGAAACCAAGGACTGCCACTTCCAACGGTTGAGATGTGTTTTAAAATCACACAGCTGGGAATCTTCCGGAATGACAGAGCAGTCCGTCTCACTGGAGACCATGTCCAGGAGCGGAAGAATGGGTGTTTCTCATCCCGGACGTCTCACGGTCAGCAGTAACACTATAGCCAGTCTGATGCTCTCTCTTTCTCTCTCTCTCTCTCTCTTTCTCTCTCTCTCTCTGTCACTCTCTCTCTCTCTCTCTTTCTCTCTCTCGCTCTCTGTAACTCTCTCTCTCTCTTCTTCTCTTTCTCTCTGTCTTTCTCTTTCTCTCTCCCATTCTCTCTTCCTCTCTCTCCCTTTCTGTCTCTCTCTCTCTCTCTCTTCCTCCCTCTCTCCTTCTCTTTCTCTGTCCCTCTGTCTTTCTCTCTCTCTCGCAGACAGTAGAGAGAGAGAGAGAGAGAGAGAGAGAGAGAGAGAGAGAGAGAGAGAGAGAGAGAGAGAGAGAGAGATGCCAGCCAATCAAGCAGCGCCCAGACTGGACTCGCAGCGTCATCAGCCGACGGAGCCAATTGTGGTGTTTTGTCAACTTGAATGGCTTCATGGCGACCGCGGACATCACGAGAGCGCATAGTGAATATCCAGCCTTGTTTGTGTTTACTGGACCGACGGACACACAGTATATAGGCTGTCTGACACGTCGCCTGCCAATAATGAGTCGATCTGAAGATTAAAGAGACCTGCGTCTCAATAAATAGCCATCTTGTTTGTTTTTGAATGTCTACAGCAGACGGTGCATTAGCCCATCTCGGGGTTCTCCAATAAACAGCACGTATAAGGTTTACAAAGGAATAACACGGATGTATTAGGCTCACACACACGGTTCGCACACATGACGGCGCCGTCCGCTCACCTCGTTGCACGGCCGCAGGTCCCCCGTCTCGTCGCTCAGGGACTGTTGGATGAGCAGGAATAGGAAGAAAAGACGGACAAAATACACGAAGAGCGAGACGTGCCGCTGCCGTCCTCTCGTCATCCCGTCGCTGTGACGGGGGCGTATGAAAGAAACTAAGGAACAAAGAATGAACGCAAAAAAAGAAACAAAAATGATGGTCTCGATGGTGGGATCCGTCTATTATGGTGTGCCTGTGGTCAGATGTGCGCGCGTCTCTCTCCGCTCTCTCTCTCGCTCTCTCTCGCTCTCGCTCTCTCTCTCTCTCTCTCTCTCTCTCTCTCTCTCTCTCTCTCTCTCTCTCTCTCTCTCTCTCTCTCTCTCCACCCTCACTTCGCAGGACAGGCGCTCGGATCCATTGACGCGTCTGACGTCAGCCGCGGTCTGATAACTAGCGGAGTTCACGTTATCTTAAGGAGCGAGTGATTGACAGCGGCTCACTAAAGCTTATTATAGCCCGGCGGAGCTGATAGGACACGTCTCTAAATAAAAGCCACTTGCCAAGGAAGAGGACTGCACAGTCATAGGGATTGTGCCTCGTCAAATCATACACATTGTGTATCACCAGTAGATTTCCAAGCATCGCAAGATAATTTATCACAATTTGACTGCATCAAGTTCGGTTTATATTTGAGCCCAGGTCAAAATGTTGGGAGGGTGAATCAGCACATAGCAGCAAATCATACTGTCGGTGATGACACGACGGTAATTCAATGACTCTTGCCTGTCCTGGCCTCAATCGTGTTTTGACACTGTAATATAGGCCTATATATAACCACCTTTTATAAGTCAATATAAGATAAGATAAGTTAAGATAGAATCTAACTTTACAAATCCCGATGGAAATTCTTGCGACGGATTGCTTAAAGGTCCCATGGCATGCTACTTTATGGATGCTTTAATATGGATATTAGTGGGCACAGTATTTGAAGACATTCCCGAAATTCAGCCGTGGTGCAGAATTACAGCCACTACGAGCCAGTCGCACATTGAGCTTTCCCCAAACGTGCCGTTTCGGTGTCTGTAGCTTTAATGCAAATGAGGAGGAGAGAGGCGGGTCAAGGAGGAGGGTGGGGGTGTGGCCCTGAACAGCTTGCGGCCACGGTACCATGCGCTCTGTTTACAGTGGATGTATCGCAATGGCGAAGCGCACACAGCCTTTGGCCGTGTTCTGTAAATATTCTAGAACACTCCGGGTGTTCTGGCGGGAGTCCTGGAGTTCTATATTTAAATAATATCATATTATACATAGATATCCATATCATATAATATATATTACCATGGCCGAAAGCTGCGTGCGCCTCCAGACAATATTATGAATCTTAAACGACTGCGTTCTCCGACGTCTCTGGTTCCTCCATGTCCACATCAATCTGAAGTAGACTGAATCACGACATGGAGGAGAAAGGGATTGTTGCCCGCGATTGTTGACCGCGATTGTCTCCCGCCGCCGCCGGAGCCTCCCTGCCGAGGGACCCCCGCCTTGGCAGCGGGCTAGGGAGGGCCATTAGTGCCACAAACCGGCTCTAGATTGGCACGGTAAAAGGGCTAAACTGCGCGGAATCCGGCCGGTTTAAACACTCTAAGCCGCGGCTTAGACCACTTAGCCGCGGCTGTTTTAGCCGCGGCTATTAGCCCCTCCCTCTTTTTTGCTTGACCACTAAGTTTGAAGGCTTTGTAACCAATCAGTGAAGAGAAATGCCAGACTAAAGTAATGCATTGTCCAGAGCCGCAGTGCCTGCCATGTTACGCCGTAACATAAAGCTGTGTTGTCTTTACTGGTTTCACTACAATGTAATGACCACCACTAGCTAGTGAAAATACATTTGTGTCTAGTACAGTGTTATATTTATATGTTAGGCTATATATTGAGATGGCAGTGTGCGAAATACCCATCAATATCCGGGGGGCTCCTCTTCCCCTGATTGTTGGGGGATGTACCGATCTAAATGTTCTCAATATGCAGTAGGCCATAACATTACAATATTTCATGGATGCAAGCCAAGACAATCTGTCTATATCTATAGCTACATGATAACACACACGCACACACACACTTAACGATTATTGATAATCCGATACCTATTCATAAAGCAACACTGACAGGAGGCTGCATTGGCTGAAGTCGTTGGGATGTACGTTGTTTTATAACAAGGAGAGGCAGAGTTGTGCATTACAATGCAAACAAGACAATAATTGACAACAATCTGGCGCACTTAGAAGAGCAATCAACTGAATAAATGTCAGGTATATAGCCTATCGGAGACGGGCACACAATCAGTGGACTTGCAAACGAGAGCCTGCAGTATGACCAATCTTGTGACATTATTTAACCATCCATCTACAGCTAATACGATCAGACAGATACATCATTGAACACATACACAAAGCCCCCAACAAGCCAAACATCACCACGGCAGGTGCGCTCTCTCTCTCGCACAATCACACAATCACTCCAACTTCTCCAACTCCAAGGCAAGGCTGTTTCACTAAGACCACAACCAACCACCAGTAAACATGCAGTAGGCTACCTGTGCACAACAATCAGTTCAATACATTGCGTCTATCTTCTGTTTGGCGCACATGGCTAATTTGCATACTGGCACAGGACTGGCTGGCTCCACTTCAGGGCCAGTGGTAGCCAGGGGCAAGGGTGGGTTTAGCCCACCCAATCAGAATTGAAGAAAATGTTGTTGTTGTTTTTTTATTTATTTTTTTGGTGGAAGTCCAGACCCACTATCGGACGGATCTGTTTGTTCGCTCTCCAAGAAAAGGTCAAATGAAATTCTACCAATTAATTAATACAACAGAATATACCAGCATGCATTGCTTCTAATTGGGTGGGCAGGACAGCCTGCCTCCAAGTTACCCACCTCACCTGCTTATAGTGGTCACTGGTACACACACACACACACACACACACACACACACACACACACACACACACACACACACAATGCATCCCCACCCAAATCTACGCCCTTGAGTAGAGGTAATAAAAATACAGAACGATATGCGAGGAAGAGAGACGGAGAAGGGAGGAAGGAGAGGAAGGGATTAGAGGGCAGAAGGAGACGAGAGAAGGAGGAGTAGTATTTAGTGACCAGAACTGTATGCAGTGTATCTATTGTTTGTGTGTGTGTATCTATATAGTTTGTATCTATATTAAGTTAATCTTTGGTGTGTGTCTATTTTGCGTGTTTATCTTCATGGTGTGTATCTATATGGTGTGTATATATGGTGTGTGTGTATCTATATGCTGTCTACCTATGGTGTGTGCATGTATATATATGGTTTGTCTCTATCTTGTGTGTGCGCATATGGTTTGTATCTATATGTTTGTGTGTATCAATATTGTGTGTGAATCCATATGTGTGCATCTGTGGTGTGTGCGTGCATATGGTGTGAATCGATATGGTGTATTGGTGTATGTCTGTATGGTGTGTGTCTGTATGGTGTGTGTGTGTGTGTGTGTGTGTGTATGTATGTGTGTGTGTTAACGTGTGTGGTAGTGGGCGATGACTCCAGTTTAACCAGTGAATCTCTCTGGTCTCTTTGATGAAAGCTTCCTCCTCACTCCTCAAAGGGCCGTTCAGGATGCTGCCAAGTTACGGTTGCTATGGAGACGGTATCTCGCAGAGCGCGCAGAGAGCAAGTGCTCTCGTGTGGAAACATCGCCCTCTGCTGTCCACATCCCCTCATTACAAACACAGGGGGCAAGATCAAACGTGTCTTCCTTTTCACCAACTTGACATCAAACAGTAGTAAGACACACACACGCACGCACGCACGCACGCACGCACGCACACACACACACACACACACACACACACACACACACACACACACACACACACACACACACACACACACACACACACACACACACACACACACACACACAGTAAGGTGAATTGAATGAAGACTTTCTTCGTTTTGAGGTATGAATCTAAATCAGTCAAATCAGACTCATCCCTTTAATTTAAATGAGGGAGGTAATTTAAGATCAAACACAGGGCTGAAATAGACTCACTGTTACCAAGGCGAGAGCGTTGAGTTTTACTAATTAGCTCACCTGCCGCAGCTCGTACGCCAAGTGGTTTTCTTAATTTGTTAATTGGTTGCATCTGGTGCGTTTCACTTAAGAGGGAACCGGACAGTACGTTGGTGTCTTCCACTGTTTGGCAGTGGAGCGTCTCCCAGAAACCAGAACGTGTGTGTAGTGTTCTGTTGAGCTCTGTTGTGGCTTATTAGTCATCTCTTCCTGTTTCACAGGTTAAAGACTTTTTGAAGTAAAGAGGAGGATCTCATCTGGACCTGATGTGAGTAGAAATGTGTTGCAAAGCACAACTGCGTTGACTTGTATGTTGAATATAAATCACTGATGTGTGAAGGAAATCAGGGATTGTGGTGGTTTAACTCATTTGAAATTTAAATAATGATTCTACCTGCAAGTAACATTTTAGAGACTATACATTCAAACTTGTCAATGTAAGAAGTAAATCACTCTTGACTAATGACTAGTAATATTAAATATTATAATATTTAATATTACTAATATTAAAAAGCTGGATTAGTTAATTATCTTAAACATTAATTAAAAAATGGATGATCCCAAAAGCCCTGGATTTGTATTGTCCTTAATTTATCTGATTTAATGGAGATGGTAGATGTTGAACTGTGGGACATTGCTCAAGTTTGGGGACAATAATGAGTAAACTATTCGTTCCTTCAAAGGTCTATCATGGATATTTAACTGCAGTTCTGTGAGTATCCCAATTTAACCATGAAGATGAACTGCGAACTGTAAGTCATTCGTTTCTCATTACTCTTGGGCACGTTGATGTATTTTAGCTTCCTGGTGAGTTAACTCGTTAGCTGAAGGTTGATCTGAGTAGTAAGGATGTTTTATTGGTTCATGGGTTACTTAGGTGTTTGGTTTTAATGGTTTGTGAAAATGGTTACAGGCTCTAAGTTATTGTTGTAAGCTGGAGAAATGGGATAGGTTCTGATGTCTTCTTTCCAGCTACTCTCCTGAGCTCTGCATCTTAATCACATGAGTGTTGCTTTACTGATGAGGGTGTGGTCTGAGTGAGCCGAGGTGCATACTGGGATACAGAGCTGTCTGAAGTCTACAGGTCTGTAGACACGCCCCCTCAGGGGAAACCGAGTGTTTGAGAAACCGTCGTGGCATCCGTTACATGGACTAGACTGTTCTTTAAGATGGCGACAGGGATTCAGAAGGAGAAACACCAGGGGGAGATGAGGGGGCTCCTCATCTCAACGACTAAAACACAACTTCAGTCTGACACAGAGAACCATGGAACACATTCAACAGTCCCCTCCAGGCATCGTGACTCCTCAGGAACAGTTTCACTTTCAAGAAGGTCTTATTTGGGGCCATTCCAAGATGGATCCTGCTCGTCAAGAGCCACCCCCCTCCACTGGGTGGTCTTCTGAACAGATGACCTCATTCCTGTCCTCAGGCTGACTAAAGCTGCACCGTTTGCATCTGTGAAGGCCCCTCATTCAGGAGACCACTGGGCTACAAAGACATGGCTTCAGAGACGTTGAATCAACCTGGGACACATTTTGGAGACACCAAGCATAATCAATCACCAATGTGGGACGCGACTGAAGAATGTTGTACATAATTTACGCCTCTGGAGACATTGACTCTTCTGTTCTGGGTGTCCTGGCAGGAGAGCTGGGGGTGGATGATGGAATGTTATTCGGCATGAGGTTTTTAACCTGCATGAGTGTTTGGCCTTTTATGGCTCAGTGTTGTGTGTGGGTTTGTTATGAGATGGATGATTTTTGAGCATCGTGTGTGTGTCCCACACCTGGCAGGGGGTTCTACATGTGTTTGGTTCCATCTGGCATGGGGTTCTATGTGTGTGTCCTGGGTTCTACATGTGTTTGGTTCCATCTGGCATGGGGTTCTATGTGTGTGTCCTGGGTTCTATGTGTGTTTGGTTCCATCTGGCATGGGGTTCTATGTGTGTGTCCTGCTTGCTTTGACAGTGATGTTCATACGGGGGTCTGTGTGATTGGCTTGGGATATTGGAATGGTCAACTAAATCATACCTGATGGACGGCCACACGTTTACTTGAGGCCTCCAGTAGACATGAGGAGCCCAGAGCGACACTCCGGAGTGATATCCAACACACTGGGCAGGATGAGAGTATCCAAATCAAGTGTAAAAGGATGCAAGCGGCGTGTTCAGATCAGTGACTTCAAACTAGGACTACACCAATCAGGATCAATGGAGGATGGACACCTAAAGGCATAGAGAGTCTGAAGTTGGAAAGGGACCTCAATGGATATTCAAGATGACCTTCAGACCTGTAGTGGGGTGGCTCTTCCTTCCTGGCTGGATTGATGGGAGCCCTGTGGATGTTGTCTTGCTCTCAGTTGCACGTTTTCTCAGGCTGAACTGTATTTGTTTTGTACAGGACTAGCTGAGCGATTGGTTCCCTTAGTTCTCCTCTTCAGCTGAGGAGATGAGGAAACCTTCACTGGGGCTTCAAGGTGTATAGAGGAGAACATTTCAAAGTGTTCCATGGTACTCTGATGAAGACTGTTGTTGTGTTCCACTGGCTGAGAGGAAGAACCCTCACATCTTCCTCTTGGCCTTTCTCCTCTGAGAATCCTGGCGCCATCTTGAAGGATATTCCAGCTCATGTAACTGATGTCACGACAGATTCTCAAACACTTGGTTTCTCCTGAGGGGCGTGTCTATAGAACTGAAGACTTTAGACAGCACTGTATCCCAGCATGCATCTCTGCTCACTCAGACCACACCCTCATGAGTAGGATGCAATACTCTAGCGATGGAGATGTAGAGTTTTATAAGTAACGAGGGAGCAGACCAAGGTGATTAGAACACAAGGGCATGTCAAGTCTGTACATCTTTAAACCATGAAGATGGTTAGATAGTCCAGGAATTGGGCTTCATTTTATTGTGGGCAGTCCTTTAGCTCAAATGCCCACTTCTCACTGGACCTGTACATATGTTGGCTGGCTGGCATGATTTGCTGTTGGTGATGAGGCGGTCAGGGTGATGTTGCAGGGCTATGGTCGGCTCTCTGTGAGCTCAACGTTTAGCTTTGCTATGGTTCGTACCCTAAATAATCTAGATAATTCTGTTTATTGGAAAATGTAGACACGGTTTTGTATTGAATGATTCCATTGATTTTAGGCAAGGATTTAAGGTTTAAAGCTGTTGTGAGACGTACATGGTAGTTTGGTTCTTCGTATGGTTTTGAGTGATATAACTTGTACACACTGGGTGCATAATAATGTAGAAGTACACAGTAGTAATGACCAACAGCAACAAACAGATCACATCAAGGTAAGTCTGTTGGCTGTGTTTTAATGAAGACCATCGCTGGACTTCAGGATCTTCCTCCGCTCAGCTCAAGGTGAGGCGCTGGTTCTGTTTTTTTCTTTGGTTGGTTCCGGTTGGAATGTTCGGATTCCAATCGGACGGTTTGTGCTTCCCGCCGTGGAAGGCTCTGAGTGCGGTCACCTGATATAGTCTCAATGCTTAGCATAGAACGTTGTAGTCTTGACAACCATAAGAACCCACCTGGCAGTTAGTTGGACGTAAGTCCCCTGAGGGAATCTGCCGGAACGTTCTGGGTTGTTTTTGCGTAACCTCGAGCCGTTGCCAACGGAAACTATTTTTCAGTCGGTTTCCATTGGGAATTGTTGACCCTTATCTTAAACAACTTAAGTTTGATATTAAATACATACCGACGCGTACATCGTACAATATGTTAATTTCCGACGGTTGCGCCGTACTTTTAACCACGTTGACGGGACTCTCGCTGCGTACCAAACAGCGTTCTACTTGCGGGCCCATTTCTGACCATCAGTGAAGGCTGAAAATCATTTCAAGGTGGAAGACAATTTGGCATTTCTTCAACGGAACGAAGCACCTGAATATGGCTGAGTATATTTTATTTAATATCGATACTGCTTAGTGTTCTTTGGTACTTTGGTACTCTTTTGTACGTTCTAAATATCTGGTGTCATTAATTGCCAAAGAAGTTAAACCCTACCCAAATGAATGACGTTAAACAACGACTCTGGTGCTGAGTTACCAACTGGATAATATCAAAGCTAAAATAATGGCCGTCTTTCCCACATGTTACAGTAGAAACTCTAGAACTGTACAAGGTTAAAAAGGTAACGTGTAGTTTGTCCCAAGGTGTCTGCCTCCTCACCCAGAGCAAGACCTCCACCTCCTCACCCAGAGCCAGACCTCCACCTCCTGTCAGAAGTCCTCCAGAACAGGTCAGTGCTCTGGTGTGTGAGTAGAGTCTTCTCAGGTCACTTTCAATGCATGGGCTGAACCACTTCTTTAAACTTGTGGACTGCTCCGTCTTCATTCCCAAAACGGAATGCTCATGTCTGGTCTCTCCAGTCTTTTCTAGCCTTCAGTTATAAAATAATAGTTAAATTAATTGTAACTCGGTTTCCGATGAGTCATAAGTTTATTGTTGGGAAAATGCTGATATAAACCTGCTGCTGTAGCTGAAAGGCGAGGCGGCTTGTGGTGCCAGGATGGACCGGAGACTGAGGCTGGAGACCAGGGGCCTGCAGCACCGGACCAGACGGTAACCATCACCAAGCTCATCTGAAACTCTAAAATCATCTGTAGTTTAGGTCTGGTTTTGATCATCTTATGACTTTTTAAATCAGTGCCAAGCTGTGATTGAGTTCATTCATACCGGGTTATGTAGGAGTCATATGAGCCATTATTGTTACTAGTGCTGCTACGACCGTAGTGGATGAATTGCTGAATGCGTCAATCTGTAGACGTTGTCTAATTTGAGTGTTTAAATCCGTCTTCCATTTTACAAGTGAACCTCAGATGCAGGAGGTGGGGTGTGTTGCGTCCCCAGGTGATTTACTGCTGAGGCCAACTGTGTTTGTAACCAGACCAGGAATCCATGGCTGAAGGAGCTGACGGAGGAGCCGTGCTGAAGGCCCTGCCTGGTGGAGGAGCTGATGGAGGCCCTGCCTGGTGGAGGAGCTGATGGAGGCCCTGCCTGGTGGAGGACCTGATGGAGGCCCTGCCTGGTGGAGGATGTCTGTCGTGGGGTAGATGGAGCCTGACTCTGAATTGATCAGCTCATTGCCACTTCTCGTAGAATACTGCTACCACAAAATACCGGCGTTTGTTAATATACCAGACAACTTCATCTGTTTTACCACATGTTGAAGCAAGACTTCCGCTGTTTGTTTCAGACCAGGACTCTGTCTGAGGAGAGCTGATGGAGCAGCTGAGACGCTGGAGGACGACTAGGAATCGACCAACAAGGATTCCTCGTAAGTTTGTATATACTTAACATGGTTGACTTAAAGGGCAAAATACTGCTGTTACTCTGACATGCGTTAACAAACTACCGCTGTGTTTTCTTACTTGAATGCGTTTCTGGAGCGGAGGCGAGCTGGTAGGGGAGGCGTGAATCTGGAGGATGACCATCACTCTACCATCAAGGATTGTAAGTTTGTATTAACCTAACAAAGTGGAAATAAAGGGCTTAAAATTAAGACAAACTACATGTTTGTTACCAGACGTTGGGGCCATGCTTGCGTTATTTGTTCCAGACCAGGACTCTGGCTGAGGAGCGCTGATGGAGGAGCCAAGACTCTGGAGGATGACATCACTCTACCAAGGATCCTCGTAAGTTTGCATAAAGCAAACAGAGTGGACTTGTTGTAACGCAGGATTAGTTTGTCCAGTACAAGTTACGGCATACTACTGTGGTTGGTCACCAGACAAACTACAGCTGCTACTTTGTTAGGCGCCAATAGAGCCCAACTACTCCTGTGTTTGTGACCTTACATTAGAGACAAACTACTGCTGTGTTTGTTGCCTTACATTAGAGACAAACTACTACTGTGTTTGTTGCCTTACATTAGAGACAAACTACTACTGTGTTTGTTGCCTTACATTAGAGACAAATTACGTTTGTAACCAGACCAGGAATCTGAAGGACTGACGGAGATGCCGTACTTCTGGAAGGCATATCCTGAGGACAACCATGACCCTACCATCAAGGATTCCTCGTAAGTTTGCATTATCTGGACATAGTGGACCAGGTAGAGGGTTGGGTGTTCAACTCTCCAATGGTGCCGGGTTCAAGTCCTCAGAATACAGTGATGCGTCCTTGAGCAAGGCGCCCCAAAAGCCCGCCTACTCCTTAATGACGTCTCTTTGGTTCAGATAATGTTGCATCTTTTGAATAATGAACCTAATCCATGTCCTTGTTTGGTCCGGGCAGACACACCTGAGCTGAACCTCACCTGATCCTGTTTGGTCGGGGGCGGACACACCTGAGCTGAACCCCACCTGATCCTGACATCCTGCTGGTCCCGTCTCCTCAGTTCATCTGAGCCTCGTCCTCCAGAAGACCTGCTGAGCTCAGCAGTCTGAGGGTGATGGATCAATGACCTCCAGTGGGAGTGATCTTCTTGACCCCACATGAACCTGTGTGCTTCCACACGCCTTTCCCTCACGTCTGTCACCAACCTCACTACTTCACTACTCTCTACTCCTTCCCCTTCTTCTTCCTTCTCCGTGGTTCGAACCTTTACTCTGAAGGAGTGTCTTCTTGAACCTTTACTCTGAAGGAGTGTCTTCCTGCCCTCAGAGGGTTCAGCGTTAGGGTTGAGTGTCAGGGTTTAGAGTCAGGGACAGAGCTGGTCAGGGAGGACTGGTTTACACAAACCTCTTCACTTGCTTTCTGAATGGTGGTGACATTTTGAAAGGATTAATTTGGGAAAATGTTTTCCTCTGCTTTCCTTTACAAAAATATGTATTAAACTTCTGTGAAGTGCTTTTGTTTATATATTAAAAAATCCTACATTGACTTCTGCATGTTTGGTGCTGTTCATTTAATTGTCCTTTTAACTTGGTTAATGTCAAGCTAAACTCCTGCAATACATGATGAATGTTATTCAGCAATGTTCACATAATCCATTTTGTAAAAATATAAAACATCCATATTACTACTAAATTCAAGCCTATTCATGTATTTAACAATGTACATACTGCCCCCGCAGGCCATTCTCTGCTACTACAACACGTTCAAACCACCAACCCGGTCTCGCATCAATGTTCTATGTTTGTTCAAACGGAAAATGTAGTTTGGTGTGAGACTGTTGTCCAAACTGTCCAGCAGAGGGAGCTGTCATACACCTTAATTATACAGGGATGTGTGTGTGTGTGTATTTACATTTTAAACGTTCATGTGCTGGTTTAGTTTGTCTGCAAATAACTCTCCCTCCAGCAACAGGATTAGTCTAAGCATATGAAGTGAAATAAAAGCCCAGTTCACCAGATCTGAGGTCAGCTGCTGTCATGTTTTGGATCATGAATGTATTGCGTGAATGAGGTCTGAGCTAAATATTAACCACCTGGTACTTGGTGCGTTTCCTGGAGCTCAGAGGACAGCAGGACGTGTGATAACCTGATCGATAAGACCCTGAACGCAGACCCTGAAACCAGAACCTAAACCCAGACATCCTAAACACAGACCCTGACCCCAGAACGGTTACTGTGAAGGAAATAGGCCTATTTAAGTCACCATTTGAGGCATCAAATAAATTTAGCCAATCAAACACATCGCAATCATTTATTTTATATATATACACCCTTTATATCTATATATCAATATAGTATATATAGCTCTGGACTACCACCATCCAGGTTGCCCAGTCCCAAAGCTTACTTTCTATCGGCTCAGGCTGCCTACTGGTAATACATGTTTTCAGGTTGATGTAAGGTGCGATAAAAAAAATATAAATGATGTGGTATATTATGTATATTATGCTATTCATGAACATTTGGAAACAAAACATGCAAGAATTAAATCTCCCATACAGCAACAATCAACGACAATTTGCATATTGTGTTCTACAGTTGTTTTTTTTTACATAAATTAGATTTTTTTTCCGCCTTGCAATTGTACTACTTTTGTCTGGAAAATTCCTTAATATCAGTATTTTTGCCAGCAGAATTGGATTTTCCATTCAGAGATTCTGTGACATTTCATGTTCTGAGGTGTCTTTGTGAAGTTGTGCAATTTATTCTGTATATTTTATCTATATTCTTTTCTAAGAATTTGAAAATTAAATATGTTGCTTTTCATAGAAGGTGGCAGATGGTTGTAACACTGATGTGGAAAGCTGCTGGTAGCAGTGCTATCATGGTAACCCCCCCATACAGCAGTGATGTGTCTAAAAGCTTACATTACAGCAAATGTGCCAAAAAGCAGGCACGGAGATCCCGCATCCCGGGTTTCTCTGCCCACACTAATCTTACTGCCTAGAACCAGCCCTGCCCCGCTTGGCAAAAAAATAGAACATATTTGTGAATAAATGTTTTGAATTCTGATTACTGGACATGGTGAGCTTAAAAACATTTAAGTGACCATAAGTGAGATGGCCTAAAACAGAATACTAATGAATTATTCTAGGAAATAGGCTTTCAGGATCAATTCAGATGTTCAACTGTTCAGGATTAATTTTGCTTAGCCAGTGAAAGTGATCAGCTGTAGATTCCACAAGTAAAAATACTTCACTACATGTAGCCAATAAGTCCTCAAAATAGTTCAGCATAATTGCATTACTGTCACAAGCATAGGCAGCCAGTAGTCATTATGCACTAAAATGGTCCCTGCCAGACAGTGTTTTTCTGTTCTGATGTTTGTGGATGAATCATTCAGCTACAGCTTTGTTTCATTTCCCTGCGATGGTTTGCTAGTTTAATCTACAGCAATACATCAAATTATGTAAAAAGACCATATGTCCGTTGCGTGGCTATCCTGTGAGAGCCATACGCAAAAACAGCTGTAATCAGCGTGACTATGACTTTCCCAGCCGATCCAGGGGGGCTCTTCAATAATTTATTTAGGAGGATTTTCTACCGTCATCCTCCAGTTTATCACAAACATCTGGAGATAAGCTGGTTTAAGTAGGCTAAATACTCAAGTAAAATACAAGTGCCTCCAAAGAGTATTCTGATTCAGTGGATTTAATATTTATTTGTATTATCTTCCAACCCGGTAACACGCGATTCCGTAGGCCTACTCATGTGCTCGAACGTTAATCTATTGTGACCCAGAGCACGATTGTCTGACTTAATTTGTACTGCACAGAATGAAATCGCATTCTGAGCTTTTCTCAGAATATAAACAGGGTAGGCTATATATAAAGCCTACCCTGGCTATATATATAACCTACCAGACCTCCTCGAAGCAACGAAAATGGTCAAGATGGGTGGGCGAGAATAGGATATTGTGCCATACCGTCAATATGAATTTCATTCATAGAATTTCCGAGAGGATGGTCAATGGTCAGATACAGATCTCGTTATAACAAGAACGTATCGATGTAACGAGAAAGGATGTAATGATAACGCCAACAAAATAAAGGCTACATGGTTGTAATAATTTAAATATAATTAACTTATAAAGCGTATAACGAGACAACGAGTCGATCTAGTTGAGGGCCAGCAGAGGCTGGATTGTACATAGATACATCTGGTCTAACTCTATATACATGTCAAATGTATGATATGCTGTAGGCTATAGCCTAGATGTTATAAATATTTAATATTGTCTGGTTATACCTGAACAGCACATTGGTGGAAGTGGATTTTCAATGATCAGATAGACCTACAGATCTTGATGTAACGATAATTGAATAAAATTGAATCAATGATGTATCTGTCTGATCGTATTAGCTATAGATGGATGGTTAAATAATAATAATGATGGTTAAATAAATAATGTCACAAGATCGAACCTACTGCAGGCTCTCGTTTGCAAGTCCACTGATTGTGTGCGCGTCTCCGGTAGGCTATATACCTGACATTTATTCAGTTCATTGCTCTTCTAAGTGCGCCATATTGGTGCCAATTATTGTCGTGTTTGCATTGTAATGCAAAACTTTGCCTCTCCTTGTTATAATATTCATACTGAGGCAGTTTACTGTGTACTTATACTCATACTGAGGCAGTTTACTGTGTACTTATACTCATACTGAGGCAGTTTACTGTGTAATTATACTCATACTGTGGCAATTTACTGTGTACTTATACTCATACTGAGGCAGTTTACTGTGTACTTATACTCATACTGAGGCAGTATCCTGTGTGCTAATACTCATACTGAGGCAGTATCCTGTGTACTTATACTCATACTGAGGCAGTTTACTGTGTACTAATACTCATACTGAGGCAGTATCCTGTGTACTCATACTGAGGCAGTTTACTGTGTACTTATACTCATACTGAGGCAGTATCCTGTGTACTTATACTCATACTGAGGCAGTATCCTGTGTACTTATTACTCTTAATCTCTATTTTGCTCTACTTTTGACCCTTTAGCTGCTAGAGAGTGTGTGTGTGTGTCTGTGTGTGTGTGTGTGTGTACAGGTAAAGCAGTAATCCTCCTCAGTAAGTTAATGATTGATGGTTTTAATGAGAGCTCTGACTCAGGTCCAGGTCAGGTCCCGGTCTGAGGTGTTTCTGACAGCGTGGATACGCCTCAAAAGATCTCTTTCCTGTGTTTGTTTATTCGTTGTCTTGTTGTCTGTTTCCTAACTCTGAAAAGTCTTTAGTCGTCTTCTTCTCCTTCAAAGTATAAGTGTTTCCTTACATTTTTGTCCGGTTGTATTTTGATACGTTGGGCGTCACAGGATTTCACCACAGACGATACAAAGTACAGCAGAACTTTATAGCCTTAACGTCACCTTAGTTCCACTGTTTTAACCTCCAACATCGTGACTCAGACCTGGTGGTTTATAGCTTTATAGGGACTTCATCAAACTTTTGCTCTGTCTTATCTTATCACTTGATGAGGTTCTGTGTGTGTGTTCTGGAGAAGCTCTGCCCTGATATCATAAACGTTTTACACGTAGTTAGCTGGTGTTCAAAGTATCCTTCCTCATTCGATCTGTCCTCACTGAGGAGTCCAGCAGCTCAATCTTTGCTCATAACCTTTAGAACCGTGTTAATGTTCTGTCTCAGTTCTGAACACTTACCTGGTGTTTTGGTGAACACCTGAATCCGCTCTTCAACGGATCCTCCTTTCCTTCTGGTCTTTTATGTTTTCATACGACACGGGACAACACTCGTTTTCAACACGGAGAAGCTAAGGTACAGCTCGCTAAATGTCATGTTTTCCTTCGATTATTGGTTGTATATTCTCACTGTCTTAATATGCTCTAGATTAATCTATTTCCAGTCCAAGTTTAGTGTTTACAGTTTCCTGCTGTAAAAGAGACATTGATCTCAGAGAGAGAACCTGTCTGAATAAAATAATATGGGTCAGAACATCAATCACTAGTTCCACCGTGTTGAGGGCGTTTCATATGGAACCTCTGGTCCAGGAACCTTTATTGTGGAGGTTCAGTCTGTACTGTATTGAGGTCTTATTAGTTGTGTTGGGGAATTTTATTGTGGAGGTTCAGTCAATACTGTAGTTAGCTCAGTTTGGTTGTGTTGTGGCCTTTTTGTGAAGGTTCAGGCTGTACGGTAGTGAAGACAGTTTGGTTCATGTTGAGGACTTTATGTGGAGTTTCATTGGTAACCTAAATTACTTATTGGTGGTTTTATGGGCGTCTATAAAGGAATAGCACACTGATCTGTAGACTCTTGATGCTCTAGTGCAGTGTTTCCCATCCTGCGGGCCGCGGCCCTCTAGTGGGCCGCCGAGGTATTACAGGTGGGCCGCGGGAGGCCTTTCAGTTGAAGAATCACCGGGGGTCCTGGGACTGACCCAGAGACGCCCGCCCGCGTTCCCATGGACGGGTCGGACGTCAGGAGGCGGAGGACGGGGTCAGACGGATGGCTGGGGGCCACAAAGGGCCTCCAGCGCCCCCCTCCAGCAGAGCCTAGCGGGGGCCCCGATGGGGGGGGTCAGTATGGTCGCATACTGAGGCAGTATTCTGTGTACTTATACTCATATTGAAGCAGTACCCTGTGTACTTATACTCATACTGAGGCAGTATCCTGTGTACTTATACTCATACTGAGGCAGTATCCTGTGTACTTATTACTCTTAATCTCTATTTTGCTCTATTTTGACTCTTTAGCTGCTAGAGTGTGTGTGTGATTGTATGTGTGTGTGTGTGTGTGTGTGTGTGTGTGTGTGTGTGATACAGGTAAAGCAGTAATCCTCCTCAGTAAGTTACTGATTGATGGTTTTAATGAAGCTCTGACTCAGCTCCAGGTCGGGTCCCGGTCTGAGGTGTTTCTGACAGCGTGGATACGCCTCAAAAGATCTCTTTCCTGTGTTTGTTTATTCGTTGTCTTGTTGTCTGTTTCCCAACTCTGAAATGTCTTTAGTCGTCTTCTTCTCCTTCAAAGTAAAAGTGTTTCCTTAGCTTTTTGTCCGGTTGTATTTTGATCCGTTGGGTGTCACAGGATTTCACCGCAGACGATACAAAGTACAGCGGAACTTTCTAGCCTTAACGTCACCTTAGTTCCACTGTTTTAATCTCCAACATCGTGACCTGGTGGTTTATAGCTTTATAGGGACTTCATCAAACTTTTGCTCTGTCTTATCTTATCACTTAATAATGTTCTGTGTGTGTGTTCTGGTGAAGCCCAGCCCTGATATCATGAAGCCTTTCTTTCTCCGCTTTGAAAACCCTTGACTTGTTAACTTGTTTTATAAACACTCCGTTTGTTCCCTTACATTTATACTTTTATAATTTTATACCGTATGGACGCATTTTAATCACGGAAAAGATACGGTAAGATAAGATACGGTTAGTTGGCCGACAGTTTACTAGCGTTTTTATTGTCTGTAGGGTTAGGTATATGATAATGAACAACCAGTTTACTACCGTTATTATTGTCTTTAAGTTACTAGTATATAATATTGATCTCATCTTGGTAAATGTGTCCGTGTATCGCTTATCAATTAAAGACAGTTTACTGTAGAGAATACAACGTTAATTCATGTTTCACTGCTTTTCTGACCCGTGTGGTAAATTGAAGTTCTGATATTTTAAAAAGTTTAATATTTGTGCGTTTTGACTCGGGATTTACAATTGTATAGATCCACCTACTAGCATGTTGCTGGAATGTACCACTTTCACAGGGGGGTTCCTGTGGATCTAGACTCGATTCCTATGGCTTAAACCACAGCCATGGAGGGAGAGAAATAGACTTGTTGGTCATAAGAGGTTACCCTATCGATGTGTTGAGCTTCACCAGTTGATTTATATGGAATCTGTGGTTCAGTAAAGTGACAGAATTCAGACTTTGTTCCAGTGGGTAAATTATTCTCCACTCCAATAACGTTCTTTACTTTTAATTGTACCGCAATGCATTTTTTAAGTCTATTGCATATCTTTTTTGTCTTGTACTTTAAGCGCAGTTACAGTCTCCAAGGTGTTTAATTCTTCATCTCTAAGTTCTCATCTGCTGTACACATCTGTACTGTAGTGAGGGCAGTGTGGTTATGTTGTGGGGTTCATATTAATGGTCTATGTATCCATAATGCTTTAATGTGACGCAGTCACAAAGATCTTCTCTCTCAATAAACAGCTAAAGTTCAAAAGGCAATTGAAGTGATGGATGAGTTGTGTTTGTGTCCAGGTCTCCAGTCTACCATGGATGAGGAGAGAGAGGAGGGGGGTCCTACCTCTAAGACCGCTCTGTCTGGGGAACATGGCTGCCGGAGCAAAGCTAAGAGGTAAGGAGAGGATCTCTCTCTCTGTGACTGTTGTCCATCTCAGAGCTCAGCAGTGATAAATCATGACTCCATCATTAGTCTGAGTGAAAGCTGTGTGTGTGTTGAAGCCCAGAGCAGCAGCAGACCTCAGTGTGAACAGTCGTATCGTAATGTGACTCTGACGTCACTCTAGATCCACAGGCGTCGTATCGGCCACGTATAAAACACAACGTGAAAAGCCAGACCAGAAACTCAGGAAGAGCAATACATCTGACCTGAGCAGTAAGGCTCCCCTGATATGAACAGGGTTCTGTCTTTGTTCTCTAATGTGTTTGGTCTGCATGACTGCTGTCTGTGGTCAAGATTGACAGTAAAACAGTGACCTCCATTTGGTCATTGTCTGTTCTTAAGAGAAGGTAAAGATAACATGCTTAAATTAGACTATGACCTTCACAAAGTTTGGTACGTGATTGTTGATCAAACAGATTTATAATTCTGTGATTCTAGTTCAAAGCATTAGGATACTCAGAGCCAGTAATAACATCTCAGTAACAAGTTATAATATCTAATTAAGGTAATTAAGGACTTGAAAGCTTAAAACAAGTGAAATGCTCTCACCTAAAAACTGCCTTGTAAGAAGAATTATCTTGTCAGTGTGAAAACTGCAGTGTGATTAAAAGCTGTGTGTTTGTGTGTGTGTGTGTGTGTGTGTGTGTGTGTGTGTATGTGTGTGTGTGTGCTGAAGCCCAGAGCAGCAGCAGAGAGCAGACTCCCCTGGACCCAGCTGTGTCTCCATGAAGAGTGACTGGTCTATGGATATACCTGTCCAGTTTAAAGATGGAAATCACCAACCTTCTAAGGAAAGGTGAGGATTCAGCCAATACATCAGTGCTGTTCAACTGGCGGCCTGCGGATCATCTTGATCCGGCCCGCCGATCATTAATCAGAACATAACAACGTCCGATCACAGGACCACTTGGTGCTGGATTGATTCATGGCTGAGGCCGTTTATTCTGCTGTTTGAATCGTATGAATTGAATCGTTTTCTATGTTAGCTAAACGCATTGTGAATCAACACTCACAGTATGAAGGGTAAGTGTAACAGTAAGTGTGTTTTTATGTCAACATGTTAGTGCTTAAATACCATTCTAGCTGCTTTCACTCATAGACATACAGCCCGCTATTAGCCAGCTATTCTCCAGACGGGCCGCGTATGTAAACGACATATCCTGTCATTGGACATCCTGATAAAAGACTACCCCTGAGGTTGTATTTTAGCCGGCGGAAATGATAATTACCTTATTTGTGAATGAGCAGTAGAATGTCGGCATTTCACACCATTTGAGTGGGCTTGTTGCATGTTGAGTGGCACCCTAAACGATAATCAGCCTGTTGCCTTTCATTCGCCGAATGGTTTAAAAATATTTTAATGGTGGCACTGCTTTTCAGAGTCATTTGTGGTGGACGCTAAATGATAGGTCTTATAGTAACCCTAAAAGTACACATCATACAATAAATTACAATACATGAGTTCACAGCTGCACGCGTATATAGAAAATGTTTTTTTTATTATTATGTTACACCTTTCCTGCTGTGGGCTCCCAGACCGTAGTCGAGGAGCACAGGGGAGACGTTCCCTCAGGGCCGATGTTCTCTCGGGGGGAACCCCCTCCACTTTGACCGCCAGTGGGTCTGCTTATAGGTCGGAATATGGTCGGAATGAAGCGGCCACCCATTCTTGACAGGCTGGGTACTTTATTCTTAGTTTCACTAACTTTACAGTACACGTTTGCACAGACACAACCAGACTCGTTCATTAGTTCACTAGACTGACACACGCTACCGCTCGCTCTCCTTGCTCGTCCACTCACACACACGTACCGCCATTCCCGCGCACACACATACGCTACTCTCGTAACAATTATTATTGACAGTTAGCTGAACATTATAGGGTCCCGGCCTTCCATTCCCCGTTTTCTCAGTTAAACATAGAAATCAACTACATTAGTCCCAGTGTTTGTTGTATGTGAAATTAAGCAAAACAATATGTCTGAGCGACAACGATGTCCGCATATCGGCCATCAAGTGTGAATTATTGTGAATGACCCTCACGGTCGAACCTCCTGATGTACAAATGTGGAGAAAAGACGGAGGACAGGTGTAAAAACGACTAATAACTTCATTTTCTGCCTGTCCATATATTTCCATGTCAATAATCTGAGAAAGAAGTGAGGATTTATCTTTATATTATAAAGATACAGCTTCTAACAAACATCCATAAATCCTGGTTCTTGTTTTTCTAGAAGAGTCCAGCAGCAGAGAGCAGACTCCCCTGGACCCAGCTGTGTCTCCATGAAGAGTGACCAGTCTATGGGTATACCTTGGAAATTTAAAGATGGGAATCACCAACCTTCTAAGGAAAGGTGAGGATTCAGCCAATACATCAGGGCTGTTCAACTGGCGGCCTGCGGATCATCTTGATCCGGCCCGCCGGTCATTAATCAGAACATAACAACGTCCGATCACAGGACCACTTGGTGCTGGATTGATTCATGGCTGAGGCCGTTTATTCTGCTGTTTGAATCGTATGAATTTGAATCGTTTTCTATGTTAGCTAAACGCATTGTGAATCAACACTCGCAGTATGAAGGGTAATAAGTGTGTTTTTATGTCAACATGTTAGTGCTTAAATGCCATTATAGCTGCTTTCACTCATAGACGTACAGCCCGCCATTAGCCCGCTATTCTCCCGACGGGCCGCGTATGTAAACAACATATCCTGACATTGGACATCCTGAACAAAGACTACCCCTGAGGTTGTATTTTAGCCGGCGGAAATGATAATTACCTTATATGTGAATGAGCAGTAGAATGTCGGCATTTCACACCATTTGAGTGGGCGTGTTGCATGTTGAGTGGCACCCTAAACGATAATCGGCCTGTTGCCTTTTGTTCGCTGAATGGTTTAAAAACATTTTAATGTTGGCACTGCTTTTCAGAGTCATTTGTGATGAATGCTAAATGATAGGTCTTATAGTAACCCTAAAAGTACACATCAAACAATAAATTACAATACATGAGTTCAAAGCTGCACGTGTATATAGAAAATGCGTGTATGTGTTGAAGCCCAGAGCAGCAGCAGACCTCAGGGTGAACAGTCATATCGTAATGTGACTCTGACGTCACTCTAGCTCCACAGTCGTCGTATCGGCCACGTTTAAAACACAACGTGAACAGGCAGACCAGAAACTCAGGAAGAGCAATACATCTGACCTGAGCAGTAAGGCTCCCCTGATATGAACAGGGCTCTGTCTTTGTTCTCTACTGTGTTTGGTCTGCATGACTGCTGTCTGTGGTCAAGATTGACAGTAGAACAGTGACCTCCATTTGGTCATTGTCTGTTCTTAATATCATAGAAGGAAAAGATAACATGCTTAAATTAGACTATGACGTTGACAAAGTTTGGTACGATAGTGTTGATCAAACAGATTTATAATTCTGTGATTCTAGTTCAAAGCATCAGGTTATGCAGAGTGAAAATGTATCATTAACAAGTTATAATATCTAATTAAGATAGTTAAGGACTTGAAAGCTTGAAACAAGTGAAATGCTTTCACCTTAAAACTGCCTTGTAAGGAGAATTATCTTGTCAGTGTGAAAACTGCAGTGTGATTAAAAGCTCTGTGTGTGTGTGTGTGTGTGTGTGTGTGTGTGTGTGTGTTCCCCACAGACACCAGAAGAGGTCAAAGGTCACCAGTGCTCAGTCTCTACAGCAGCATCAAACAGAGCTGATCAAGGTGTGTAAATGTCCACCAAGACGTTTGGCTTCAGCTCTCCATGAAAATTAGAAAGCATCTCTTGTCCAGCGGGACGTGAATCCAGGACAGATGCTTCTGATGTCCTCAGTTAGTTCAGAGTAAAGTTCTCCGTGATTTATTTCTGTTCCAGAGGGCTGAGGAGAACGCACACGCTTTTCTAGACAAGGAGCTGAAGAAGCTCTGGAGGGTTCTCTTACCAGATTACCCACAATGCTCAGAGAGTCAGAGGGAGGAGGAGGAGGTGGATGGTAAGAAGGAGGAGCAGAGGAGGCGCGCCATAGAGGGAGTGGTGGACATCACAAAGCTCTGCCTGATGGAGATGAACCAGGAGGAACTGGCTGACAAACTGTGGAGTAAGAGACTCTTATTTTGAAGACAGAAAATACTCTTATTTTGAAAACAGAGCAGTAAGAAACTTTTATTTGAAACCGAATATGCTGTTATTTTGAAAAAGAGGAGGCTCATGCGGAAAAAAGAGATAGGAAAAAAGTAGAAATAGGCTTTCAGGTTTAATGGTTTGATCCAGATATGTAGGGTTATTGTGGGGGTATCAGGTTAAATGTTTTGATGCAGATATGCAGGGTTATGGTGGGGGTATCAGGTTAAGTGGTTTGATCCAGATATATAGGGTTATTATGGGGGTATCAGGTTAAAGAATGTTAAGCATTATACTCAGTGTTTGTAATAACGCAGTATAAAATAACTCTGTTAGGTAACGCCGTTATTTTTTCAGTAACGGGGTAATCTAACTAATTCTTGTTTCCGTTGTTACAATGCCGTTACCGTTACTGTACGTTAAATGCGGTGCATTACTATGAATTGATTGAATAAACTGCGTTATCCGAACGCACCCCTGACTCCAAACACAAACTTCTAGTGAGGTGGGTTAACAACGAGATAAGCGATTATGATTGGCTAAGGCAGAGTCATGTTTCATGGTAGCCAATCGGAGCCAGTGTTTTTACACACAAGCCAGCACACGCACGCCACACACACACGCAAACGCACACACCAAACAGATTCGATGAAGCAGCAGAAATGGCGAGTCCGGAGCAATCCGGTGAGAAGTTGGCATTCTCTGTTGTATTCGGCAGATGTTCCACAGCCTTTGCAACCAAGCAAATTAAAATACAGTTGGAAGTATATCAGGGCCTTGAATGGGCAGTTGAACCATTTAACACATTAAGGCCAAGTGAAAAGTGCTCAGAAAAATCCAAATTCTGACATACTTTCTTTTTTTACAGTAACGCAAATAGTTACTTTCCCTGGTAACTTGTTACTTTTATTATAGAGTAATTCAGTTACTAACTCAGTTACTTTTTGGAACAAGTAGTGAGTAACTATAACTAATTACTTTTTTAAAGTAACGTTCCCAACACTGATGATACTAGGGATGTGAATAACTCAAATTTTTTATGGTCGAATAATCGGTGGGTGGTATGAACGAATAATCGATTATTCGATGAGTGCCGACATTCAAAAAGGCAGCCATGGATCATCGGCAAGAAATCACTTAATATCTTAAACGCAAAGCCACAACTACCTGCTAAGTAGTTCCAGTCAAATTTTCTGTTCAGCCCTCAAAACGAGAGCTGGTAAATTGTGAAAAATGCATTAAACTGTAATCCGAAACGCTGTTATATGCTATAGTCCCTACAGTATCTGTGGTATAAAGGCTGAATCGCAACAGTCTACTTTCAACATAAAGAGTACGTATTTATAATTTGAAATTCGTCCCAGCCTTTATACGACAGATACTATAGGGTCTATAGCATATAACCGCGTTGTCTGAATACAGTTTAATGTAACAGTAACTGTGCGTTCACACCAAACGCGACGGGGACACAAGATCCCATACAAAGTGAACGTAGGGACGCGTATCATGCGAATTATTCGCTTCACGAGGATTAGTGGCGCGACAAATTCGCTCGAGTTGAAATATTTCAACTTTGTCGCGAAATCCGCGTGATGACAGCCAATCAGCGTTAAACAGCGCGGCCACTGAGTGGCATATGTAACCTAACAGCCAATCAGCGTTCAACCGGCCAACTCAGTGCAGTGCAGTCCGGGGTGAACCGCAGCATGGAGGAGAAAGTGATTGTTGCCGTTTGCGACTCCCGGAGCTCTATATATAATAGTATATAATATGATATAATTGTATATATAATATCACGGCCAAAAGCTCTGTGCGCCTCCGGATGGCCGTAGCGCGGGGAGCTCTCGTAGGGATTGGGCTTCTCGGGGTTTGTTTACCTGCGTTGCTATGGTTTCTGGTCTTGTGTGTTCCAACGGTTTATTAGGTAGGCCTATCTAATAAATCTGTCTAATCAATACTTCATTCACTGCCTCTTCCGTGGTCATTATAATATTATGAATAGACTGCCTCGGGTCCTCCGACGTCTCTCCCTCTTCCACAAAAGGTAAAGACATGCAATGGTGGTTATCTCGGCCGTGGTTGAGAATGAATTGGCATGAAGCACCGTTGGCGGCCAAAAGTTGTGGCGCGACAAATTCTCTTGACTTGCACAGCGACAGATTATGATTTGTGGCGCGACAAAACTTTGGCGACAACGCGAACGGGCGACAAATTTGGTGTGTCGCGTTTGGTGTGAACGCACAGTAAGCTGACAACATCGCTACTTAACACCGCAGCTACAAATTAACCGCACGGAGATAACCATGGCAACCGGTCAAACACATTTTCTGATGGCGATAATTCTGCGCGCACATCCGCCGTGTTGATAAGCAAATAATCCCCCTATAAATGAATGGTCTTCATTTATTTTATATGACAAGTGACCGTGGTATAAGCGGGATAATGCGCTTGGACACCTGTCCAACATTATTTCTGTCCTTTAATTCTTGTTTATTTGAATTGGGAAAAAATGTTAACGGTCCAAATGTTAAAAATCGACTTTGACCCTCGGGAACGAATAATCAAATATTCTGACCCATCCCTACATTATACTGCAGATCAACAGCAGAATAACTCAGTTGAAGAGATGCAACACTATCTTGTTATATCAGCATAACAAGTCACTGATTCACTATCATTATTACTATCAATATTGACCTGGTTCAACCGATGTCACCTTCCACTAACTGATGTCTTCTGTTGTTTTCTCTTTTAGGATCTGATGCTGTCGATTGCCAACAAAAAATCAAGTCTCATTTGAGGCAGAAGTTCAGTTGTGTGTTTGAGGGAATCGCTAAAGCAGGACAGCGAACCGATCTGAATGACTTCTAC
The DNA here is from genome assembly GCF_949987615.1 of Pollachius pollachius. Classification (NCBI taxonomy): domain Eukaryota; kingdom Metazoa; phylum Chordata; class Actinopteri; order Gadiformes; family Gadidae; genus Pollachius; species Pollachius pollachius. The sequence continues at coordinate 350,322 of NW_027641692.1, read as the reverse complement.
ACAGAGCTCTTCATCACAGAGAGAGGCAGTGGAGAGGTCAACAAGGACCATGAGGTCAGACTGATTGAAACATCTTCCAGGAAACCAGCCAAGGAGGAAACACCAATCAGATGTGAGGACATCTTTAAACCCTTACATGGAAAAGATCAACCAATCAGGACAATAATGACAACTGGAGTGGCCGGCATTGGTAAAACCGTCTTAACACACAAGTTCACTCTGGGCTGGGCTGAAGGCAAAACCAACCAGGACATACACTTCACATTTCTCCTAACTTTCAGAGAGCTGAATTTATTGAAAGGGAAAGAGTTTAGCTTGGTGGAACTGCTTCATCACTTCTTTATTGAGACCAAAGAAGCAGGAATCTGCAGATTCCACCGGTTCCAAGTTGTCTTTATCTTGGATGGTCTGGATGAGTGTCGACTTCCTCTGGACTTCCAGAACAACCCGATCTGGACTGATGTCACAAAGTCCACCTCGGTGGACGTACTGCTGACAAACCTCATCAGGGGCGTCCTGCTTCCCTCCGCTCGCATCTGGATAACAACACGCCCTGCGGCAGCCAATCAGATCCCTGCTGAGTGTGTTGACCAGGTGACAGAGGTGAGAGGGTTCACCGACCCACAGAAGGAGGACTACTTCAGGAAGAGATTCAGAAAGGAGACGCTGGCCAGCACAATCATCTCCCACGTCAAGAAATCACGAAGCCTCCACATCATGTGTCACATCCCAGTCTTCTGTTGGATCACTGCTACAGTTCTGGAGGACTGCTTCAAAACATCCCAGAAAGGAGAAGAGATGCCCAAAACCGTGACTCAGATGTACAGCCACTTCCTGAGGGTTCAGTCCATACAGGGGGACAGGAAGTACCATGGGAGAGCTGAAACAGATCCAAACTGGAGTTCAAAGAGCAGGGAGATCATTGTTTCTCTGGGAAAACTGGCTTTTAACCAGCTGGAGAACGGCAACCTGATCTTCTACGAGGCAGACCTGGCAGAGTGTGGCATCGATATCAGAGCAGCCTCAGTGTACTCAGGAGTGTTCACCCAGATCTTTAAAGAGGAGTGTGGGCTGTACCAGGACAAGGTGTTCTGCTTTGTCCATCTGAGCATCCAGGAGTTTCTGGCTGCCCTTTATCTGTCTTGGTCCTTCATCCACAATGGTGTCAATCTGCTCTCAGAAGAACAGCCAGCCTCCGTTGAAGATAAACTCCTACTCTTCTACCAGAGTGCTGTGGACAAGGCCTTACAGAGTGAGAACGGACACCTGGACTTGTTCCTCCGCTTCCTCTTGGGCCTCTCTCTGGAGACCAATCAGATTGTCCTACGAGGTCTGCTGGGAAAGACAACAAGTAGCTCTCAGACCAAGAAGGGAACAGTGTCTTACATCAAGAAGAAGATAGGTGAAGATCTCTCTCCAGAGAGAAGCATTAATCTGTTCCACTGTCTTAATGAGCTGAACGACTGTTCTCTAGTGGAGGAGATCCAACAGTCCCTGACATCAGGAAGTCTCTTCAAAACACATGTCTCTCCTGCTCAGTGGTCAGCTCTGGTCTTCATCTTACTGTCATCAGAAGAGGAGCTGGAAGTCTTTGACCTGAATAAATACTCAGCTTCAGAGAAGGGTCTTCTGAGGCTAATGCCAGTGATCAAAGCCTCCAAAAGATCTCTGTAGGTTCACTCATAATAATGTATGACAATACACAACACAATATACCTGATAGTAGAATATATAAGTTACAACTAACAAAACATATCTTTAGGTTCACTAATAACATGCATTACAATAAACCCCCTAACCTACTTTTCTAATAAAGATAAAGACAATAACTTAATTAAAAGTTACACAGATTATTCAATTAACGTTTAAGGTTCTAATGCAGTTCAATTAATAAAACATATCTTATTCAATTTTTTAACACCTTGAAGCAACCAATAACGTATTAACGTCCAATAACGTAATAACTGCCATTAACGTAATAATTTAAATGTAATAAAGCCAATAACATAGTAACTTGCCAATAATGTAATAAAGTTGTTGAGCCAATAATTTAATAACTTTTTTACCAATAATGTAATAACTTATTACGTTATTGGCTGGTTATTACGTTGTTGGCCTTGTATAATTTTTTTTTTGAAAATGTAATAACTGAGCCAATGATGTAATATATGAGTTATCACTTTATTGTATTTTCATTTTGTATCACATGTTTAAATATCTGACCTTACAGTGACCCCTCCACTCTCATACCCCCTCCAAAGGATGCTTTAAAGGAGCAAAGAGTGAATTTGGATTTATATGTAACTCTAAGGTTCCCCTATAGTAGAACTTTGAAAAGCTCACGACTCCGTTGAAGCGTCTGCGTGGTGACGGAGTTGGATCCACAGAGTACTATAACAGAACCCTAAGGGTTCCATATAAATCCAAAGGAGGGGAGGGGGGTAGGAGGGTGGAGGGGTAACTGTAAGGTCAGATATTTAAACATGTGATGCAAGATGCAATAATAAGGCTAAGGGTGACAGTTTCTCTCCAGAAATTGAAAATAAAATAAAGTGATGCCTCATTTATTATGTTATTGGCTCAGTTGTTACAATTTCTAAGTATTTTTTTAATACAAGCAGCTAATAACGTAATAAGTTATTATTCTTTGCAAAAAGTTATCACGTTATTGGCTCATCAGCTTTATTACATTGTTGGCAAGTTATTACGTTATTGGCTTTATTACATTTAAATGACCTTACTGGCAGTTATTACGTTATTGGGCGCTATAACGTTATAGGTTGATACCCAAGTCCTTCATTACGTTTAAGGTAAAAGATGTAGGTCATTTTAATCACAGTTCCTAACATGTTGTGTTTATTGTTTGTGTAAAGGCTGAATGGCTGTCATCTGTCAGAGAGATGCTGTGAAGCTCTGGCCTCAGTTCTCAGCTCCAACTCCTCTAGTCTGAGAGAGCTGGACCTGAGTACCAATGACCTACAGGATTCAGGAGTGAAGCTGCTCTCTGCTGGACTGGGGAGTCCACACTGCACACTGGAAACTCTCAGGTCAGTTTTACTCAAGGTACAATTCTAAATAAATGCTGAACATCAAAGTTATATAACTCAGCTTATATCTCAGTACCTGTGATGACCATGTTCATGACTTTGGTATCATATAAAGGCTACACATTGTTGTTTAGGTGGATATTCTAATACATCCATATGCCTAGTTTGACACCTAAGACCTCCTGAAAGCCTTAACAGCAATCTTTTAAATAAAAGATTTGAACCTTGCAATTGTCACACAAAATGTATTTTAAAATATTACTATGTCCAGTATTCATTGTTCAAATTAAAAAATTTAAAAAAACACAACTAATATGAGCAGGTTACAGAAAAATATTGTTACATTGTGTATCCAGGGTGAAGAGACAACTCATAAAATCTCTATTTATTGTGAAATAATAAATAAGGAGAGCAAATAATTAGTAATAGTTTATTATTAGTTAAATAAGTTGTATTATGTATATGTGCAAATGTACAAATATATAGCTATACATATAAATAATTGATTGTTGAAATTTAGGATACATTAATAATTATATGTTCTAACTATTAATAATAGTTAACTCACTATTTTAAAACATATTTACCTTACTCAGTGAGTTCTGTTACCTGGACACTATTTGGGTTGAACCAATAGGATTGGTTGATAAAGAGACTTCAGGGTCATTTGGGGAAGGGTGAGAGGTCACGGGTGAGCGGGAAAAAGGAGAGAGAGGGAAGAGACAAAGGAGGAGAGTACTTTATTCTCTGTAGAGATCGCCCAGCTAAATGATATTTAAACATTTACTTATTGGTTGTTTGACGGTTAAATTAGTATGGGAGAGAGTGTATGTGGGGATGGTTTTATTTGAGTCTCTGTTCATGTCGGGGATCTTTTACACGTTGAGTGTGAAGCTAGCTTGGTTTGCTAACCCCTGGAGCATCCTTTGAACGGGATATAAATCATCAGAGGATATTCTTTCTCCTCAAAACACAATATACATAATATTGGAATATAAATTCTAATAATATACAAAACATCTCTGTAGATCTACTACTATCATGTATTACAATACATAATGAATACAATAAAACGCAATATTAATATTCAAAACGATTTCCAAACACTATAAAACAACTATTCAATACGATAAATGAATGAATAAAATGTTAAATTAATAAAATATTTCTAATAATTGATTTAAACAAAAGTCCTTCATTACGTTAAAATTAATATTTTAATCACAGTTGCTTACATGTATTTATTGTTTGTGTGAAGGCTGAATGGCTGTCATCTGTCAGAGAGATGCTGTGAAGCTCTGGCCTCAGTTCTCAGCTCCAACTCCTCTAGTCTGAGAGAGCTGGACCTGAGTACCAATGATCTGCAGGATTCAGGAGTGAAGCTGCTCTCTGCTGGACTGGGGAGTCCACACTGCACACTGGAAACTCTCAGGTCAGTTTTACTCAATATCTCAAACAGTTACACCACAAGTTCTATATCAGAGGACATTGAACAGATTTACCTCCAGAAAGTTAACAGGTGTATTAGTTGGAACCATTAGCGGTGTCGCGTTGTGCTGCTTACTACGGTGAGGGCTTTGTATAATTTAATTAATAATTAAGGGCGACACTGACACATTTGCCGCCCTAGGCAATCGCCTAGTTCCTTTTTTTTCTTCCTCCATGGGCACCTGACGGCGTCTGGGCCCCGGTGCAGTGCACCGGTTGCACCGTCGATATTTATGCCACTGGTCCTATCCCTAAATATGAAGATAAAGTGAAAAACTTGTGCGGTGGTCAGCCTGGTTCTCCAGCGGAGTCTTTCAGGTAAAAGTGTCCGTAGAAAGGGTCTCATTGTATGCAAAGGCCACGCGTAAAGCCGCTCCTCCTTTCCTGTCGGCATATTTGGCAGTGTATGCCGTCTTATGCACGCCTTTTTCGCTGCACGGTCCGCGCGTTTACACTGCCCGAGGTAAATTGCCTGCTTGAGCTAGCACCCCAATTTACCCTCCTGGATCCTACACACATTGGCGGTATATTGGGTTTCATTCTGATGTTAATGCGAAGGCTTCGCGGTTCCGGGGGGGGGGGTGGGGGGGGTTTGGGTAGATGTGTTGCTGCACTGTCTCCACAGAGACAACGCAGCGATATCATCATGAACAGTTCTAACTGGAGAGAAAAAATAATAATAAAATTGCTATTGGTGATAGTTTAGAGCAGGGTGAAGTTCAGGGGGTCTTGGGAGGGTCTTACCCCTACCTCAGACCCCCTGAAAGCCTCAACAGAAAAATTTTGGAGGGTCTCTGGAAAGATATAAAAGAAAATTATTTGAAACTTGCAATGAACCGAGTTTTAAACCTTACTATATCCAGTACTCGTTATCTAAATTGCTAATTCTTTATTCACAAATATGAATAGGATACAGAATAACATTGTTATATTGTGTACCCAGTGAGAGACAAACTCATTAAAGCTCTATTCATTATGAACTAATAAATAAGGAAAGCCAAGGATTAATACTTGTTAATTGATAGTTAAGTCCAGCTATATTGTAACAGCTGTAAGCAGTGGTGTAGTGGTGCTGGGAGAAGTGGGGCTACTCTAAATGTCTTAAAGCGCCCTGTGTTATAAACAGGGACATTAAGACTACTCTTGCATGTTTAGTGCACCCATAAATGGGCCAGTAATGTTGGCACATTGTCACTTAACTTCTGCTGCTTGGCCAGGATTGACTTTGCATCAGTCCTGGCCCACAGACTATAGGGTGAGACCACTACATTATTATGCATTCTGAGAGAACTATTCCTGATTCCTTAGTCTATCTACACATGGAAATTGGACAACTACTCTCAACGTTTAAGTAGTCTATCGGCCTGTCGTTTATTTAGTAAACTGTCTCTTATAACAGATGATGTAGGCCACAGTGCTACCATTAGAAAATTAACATTATTTGTCAAAGGGGGTTTTGAAATATTACTGCAAGGTATTGTATGTTACTTATCTTAAATGTATTTTAAGTTTCACATGAATACATTTTGAATTCTTAAGTTGTTGTGAGCACTGCTTCATATAGTAGGTCTGAACATCACTGACCGCTTTAATGAGTCACTTAAACCGTTAGAACGGAGCATGAATCACAGGAAGGCCTGGGCCCGTCCACTGATCTTTCATTTGTTTTCTGACATCAAAATGTGGTCACCTTTTTGTGCCATCACCAGTTTGCACCCCTGATAATAATACTTTTGATCATGTTAGTGGTTTCCTTGATTGATCTTTAATCTAGATGGTAGTACAATCTAACCGAGTTCTAGGTAAAGGTGATACTTTAATCAAGTAAAATCTAAAGAAGCCAAAAGTCCTGTCGTTGAGTGGACCTCGCTCCACAGCGGAATAGAGACTAGGGCTTGGGGCGCTACAATACTGATATATTATGTGGCCGCTGAATACCCGCTTGTTTCCGGGAAGGCCTTCTTCCACGGGTGGCGCTGTGGCAAATGGTCCCAATCCAAAGGTGGTGTGGTTTAGAAAACCTAACGTATTATGTGTGAGAAGCTTTCTCTTGGCCATCTTCAACCGCTGGCCGGAAGGAGCTCCATACATCCACACACACCTCGCCGCCGGTGTCCCTTCACTGGACCAGGAAGTGCTTCATAAAAGGACCGTCACCAAGGCAACACCACTTGTGTTTGGAGTAGGACGTTCACAAACTGGTTGGCAGACTGGAAAAACACAGGATTTTACACACGTGTGTGTGTGTGTGTGTGTGTGTGTGTGTGTGTGTGTGTGTGTGTGTAGCTTGTCTGGCTGCCTGGTCACACAGGAAGGCTGTGCTTCTCTGGCCTCAGCTCTGAGCTCCAACCCCTCCCATCTGAGAGAGCTGGACCTGAGCTACAATCACCCAGGAGACTCTGGAGCTGCGCTGCTCTCTGCTGGACTGGAGGATCCACGCTGGAGACTGGACACTCTCAGGTATGGAGAGGACAGCTCACCACTCAGGGACAAAGTCTCCTACAAGGATTCATGCCGCTGCTAGATGAAGTGGTTTGAAGAGGCAGCTGTAACTCACGTTGTGTACAACGTTATGAGACGGCCGATGATGAAGGTGAATGTTTCAACATGCTGCTCTCACTTTGTTTCCCCCCCAGTGTGGAGCACGGTGGAGTGTGGAGGCTGAAACCAGCTCTAAAGAAGTGTAAGTGTCTGTTTGATTCATCACATCACACACTCACTACTGAGATGGAAAGTCCATCCACACAGCAGGAAGTGAGATCAGATCCTACTGGGAATGAGGATGATGGCTGACATCATGTATCTTCCATATATTAATACTGTCCAATCATCATGAAGATAACATCTGGGCTCGGGGGAGGGGGGGGGAGATGGGGGGCTGAGGGTCCTGGTCCTGGTCCTGGTCCTGGTCCTGGTCCTGGTCCTGGTCCTGGTCCTGGTCCTGGTCCGGGCCTCCCACCACCCCCTCCTGGGGGCGGTGAGGGGGAGGGGCTGAGGAGGAGGGGGCGGACCTCCTCCCTGGGGTAGTGGAGGTGTCTGTCTGTCGGTTGTAGGTGTAGGTGGAGTCTGAAGCAATAGCGTAACTTCACATGACCCCCCCCCCTCACATGTCATGTTCAGGAGAACAGTACCAGTGATGATGATGAGGATGAAGAAGGGTTCAGCAGCTCATCATGTCTGGTTCTCCCTCAGATGCCTGTGAACTCACCCTGGACCCCAACACGGCCGGCAGACGACTCTCTCTGTCTGAGGACAACAGGAAGGTGACGCGGGCCGGAGAGGACCAGTCGTATCCGGATCACCCAGAGAGATTTGACTCCCGGTCCCAGGTGTTGGGTAGAGAGGCTCTGACTGGCCGCTGTTACTGGGAGGTAGAGAGGGAAGGAGATGTTGATATAGGAGTGACATACAGAGGAATCACAAGGAGAGGACGGGGTGGTGACAGCCTGCTTGGATGGAACAACAAGTCCTGGAGTCTTTATTGTGAGTATGGTCGTTACTCTGCCCGGTACAACCGTAGAGAGACAGCCATACTTCTCCCCCCCGCTGGCTCCACCAGAGTAGCAGTGTATCTGGACCGGCCTGCTGGCTCTCTGTCCTTCTACAGAGTGTCCCCAGGTGGAGGAGGGTCCTCAGGCACACTGACACACCTCCACACCTTCTGGTCCTCCTTCACCCAGGAGGACCTCCTCCCTGGGGTCGTGGTATGGGGGGGGTGGGGGTCCTCAGCGTCTCTGTGTCGGTTGTAGACACAGAGACACACACACACACACACACACACACACACACACACACACACACACACACACACACACACACACGAAGAGTGTGTGAGTGGGCTGAGGGGGAGGTGAGGATGCAAATACATTACACACACATGCGCCCACACACACACAGGAGGGGGGGTTCCATTTTTTCAAAACTCGAAGCACAAATCTCCTCACTGAGCACACTTGGTTCACCTGGAAAACACTGGCCTGCAGAACGCCACGCCCAATTACCAACTGGTCTCGCTCACTTCTCTCCTGTTCAAACTCAACTGGCAAAACCCTTGAGTCATGTGTGAGAGCATAAAAGAGGCCTCAGGTGAGCTCTGCTGTGTTGGAGATGAGCTGCTCTGGCCTGATCAGGATGGAGGTGGGATACAGACTGATTTACATGTGTGGGATGGCTCAGCGGGTTGGGTGGCTTTATGTTTTCTCAGATAGTCCAAATGGCTCTGCCGTTTGTCCTTTCCGTTATTATGCTCTATGTGGTCATCGAGTTATCTCCCTGTGTGTTTCACCGGATGACCGACCCCCCCGGGGACTGCCCCGATCTTGTTGCCCCCCCTCAGGGTAGCTGTGTTAGAGAGCCCACCCCGTCCCAAGGTCTGGTGCCCCAAACTCCCCAACGTTTCTAAGGCTAAGCCTTCCTCTGGGCCCTTTAATGTTGTTAGACTAACAGAACCACTTTTCTGCTGGGGACAGAGAGAGCTGTCAGAGAAAGGTGGAGCTTCACCGCCCAGCAGAGGGAGGTGTCTGGACAGTCCATTTCCTTTATTTTACAATTTTAAATCTGTTTTGGTTTAATCATGAGTAACCTAATGAGTTTTTTATTTTTTAATTAGACCAAAGGGGGGGAGGGGGGGGGTCTTACTCTGATGAAGTACTTGGGGGCTGCTACTTACTACAGGTAACACTTTGCTGATGTCACGCATTATAGTGAAACAGCATGCAATTAGTAGTTTAACATATTCACCAAAAATCATAAAACATGTTTTCTCATTCTGATTGCTGTAGTAGTTAGCTCACATTTTTCTTTCAATCACATAGTATGATGTCAGATTGTTGCATTTTGGATGGATAATCTTTTTGTGAACGTAGTCTAATGCAAGGCTCCATGTTTCATGCAAAGTTGTACAGTATTGTGGATTTCGTTTTATGTAAATATATTTGACATAGCCCTTTCTATAGTATTAATACTGTATGTAAAATAACATTTTGTTTGAATTACCGTTGCATTTTTTATTCATGTGAATGGAGTCTGATGTAAGGCCCCATGTTTAATTTTTAGTTTTAAATTTAGGTTAAATTCATTGATTTAGTATTATGTTAAATTTCACATTGTCTGTAGGGATATAGTCTGGATACTACTATGTAAGATCGTATGTAAGATTACACAATACAGTGTAGTTTGAACAAGGGTAATACATTATTTAAAATAAAGACGAAATATAACACATCTTGTTCCATGTGCCCTTTTTTGAATCAGAGCCCCTGCCCCTCAAATGTTCTCTGCACAGCCCTGCCCCCCTTCATGGCGGTCAACAGGTGGCTTCCTTCCTCCTTCACAGGTCTTTCATGTTATCCCGCCTCCACCTCCATGACGTCATGGAGGACTCCGAGCCCATCTGCTCCCCCTGCTGGTCGATGGTCATAGTGCAGCTCAATCAGGATCCCTGACAATATATTGCTTGAATTTTCCGATGGTAACCTTTCTTTCTGTTTTCTTTTTTAACAATCTGTCTGTCTGTTGTTTTATTGTGTTTGGAGGTTCGTCATCAAGGAATAATCTTTATTTTCGATTTTTACGAGCTGTAGTGGAGGACACCTGACCCTAGGGGGGAGTAAGGAAGCATACAAGTTATTCTTTGAACTTTCATAATGGCGTCATTAAAATTACATTTAGATTAACATCAGACAAGCTCTTAGAAATCATACGTTTCATGATATGATTCAAAGGTATACAGATGCAGTATTGCAAGGTGGTTCAACGACTGTGAAACGAGCCAGTCAACTATTAAGATGCAACTTGGTCTACTGGGAAAAACTACAGAAATATAAATACACACCGTGCATTAGACCCCGTCCACATAGAAACGATTTCTTTGTGAAAACGCAGAATTCTTGTGCGTTTGGGCCGACCGTCCAGGCGGGACTACTAAGAAAACGTCTGTTTAGAGATGTTATAGTGCTAGGGAACCACTTTTGTAACTATTAACTCACTTTAGTTTACTAGTTATTTGTGCCCAACAGTTTACGTGTCTCCAAGATGAATCGAAAAATATCTCTCTCACACACACACACACACACACACACACACACACACACACACACACACACACACACACAATCCTACATCTGTGTGAACTCCTGGGTGTCAGTTTGGTTTGAAATGTGCTGGGGACAGAGACGCATTCGGAAGTGCATTTTCATAAGTACTTTTTTCTCTCTTTAGTGCCGGTAATGAAAGGTTCTGAACGACGGCATACCCATGTAGCTAATTACTAAGGAATAAAATGTAGACAAAATCTGTCTGGCACGTTTTATGAAGAAAACGTTTCCAAAAAGCATCGGACATATGACCCACTATGTTCTGCTCCATGTATCCACTGGTGTCAACGTGACATGATATGGCTAAGCTACCAACATAAACCAGAGGAGCTAGGACAGGAGTTTGTGTGTGTTTGTGTGTGTGTGTGTGTGTGTGTGTGTGTGTGTGTCTGTCTTGGCCCTCATCTGAATACGGGTGGGTGTAAAATGAGGGTGGAAAAAACACAAGAAGAATCCAACCCAACAATATTCTCTTGAAGACTCATTTAAGAGAAATGAATAAAGAAAATCCCCCTGCTATTATAGAATCACAAGCCAGTACAGCATGCTAACCCTTACTGAGTACTCTGAATACTCTGAGTACTCTGCACTCTGAGAACTCTGCACTCTGAGTATCTTGTACTCTGAGGAAACTGCTCAGTACTCTGCTCTTCTGAAAAGAGAAATCATCCATCTATTGTATAGATTCTACTGATTCATAAATACACACTGAGGAAAAACAATTTCAGTTAATCAAAGTGTCTTTAAAGGATGGAGGGGGATTGTACATGGAGGTGTTCAGCAGAAACAGGGCAGAGGAGGCCTTTTCTACTTGATGTGCTTCTATTCAAGACATTATCGGTCTCTTTATTGATAACATGGTATCTGTGTTCCTGTTGGTTCTGCTGTAGAGAAGCAGCTGACTCAGTGACTGACTGTCTCTACAGGCTGGTTGAACCATCAAGTGTCTCTTGGTTTTTCTCTGAGCTTCTACGCATCACAGCTCCCTGTCCAAAGTTCATATTTGAATAAAGTTATTATTCTTGGATCAGCCGCCTTAGCATGAGGAGTATGAACTGGTCCAACTGGTTGGTTCATCATTTCCTTGAAATGAGTCGGACGATTTGGTGTGGCTCACTTCATCACAGCAGGAAGACGACTAAGGTACTGTAGTCCCCTTTGATCCGTGATAGATGAAAAATATAAATAACTTTATATCTCATCAATAGGGTGATAGTTAGTTTCCTGTAAAACCACATGGTTAAAAACGTTACTCAATGTATTGATGCATTGCTATTTGTCAAAATTGCTATTGAATTATTTTGAAGATTCCTGCTCTGTAGGATGCTACCTGTTAGACTGTGGGCATTGGGGATCGAACCCAGAACCCTCCAGCCTGGAGTCAAGCGTCAGGTTGAGGTTATACTGACTGTTTCCTCTGATTTCGGATTTGTTCTTAATCACAAGTGTCTTGTGGTGACTTTAAAGGTAGTTAGGACAGAATGGACAGTTGCTATATTGGTAGTACGGTATTATGATTACAATATTTAGACAGTAAGACGGCCATCTTGGTTAGTGAAGGTGTTCAGACGTCATCTTGTACTGGGTCTTGTTCTCTGTGGGCCTGCATCATTCGGCAGTAGTGTAGGTCTACTCTATATCTGAGAGCATCACTCGTGTGAGAGGGACATGACCTCGAGGGGAATTAACACTGCCGCCACCGCCTCAACACATAGGTCACTGGTGACTGGTTCGTGTTCTTCAGCTCAGCCAATCCCACTGACATCCTCTCACCAGCAGGTGGTGCTGTGGTGCACCGTTTCGAGCGTTTCAAAATGGAGCCAGTGTCAAATCATTTGGTTTACTACTACCAAGACGTTTAAATGGTTCACTTACACTTAAGCTAAACGTTCTACTTTACTACAGCTGGAGTTGATTGAATCACAGACTGCAGCAGAGTATACCTTTTGCAATATTTTAAAGGGTAGGATGTTAAACGTGGTAAAGACGAAGATTGGTGTGTGTGTGTGTGTGTGTGTGCGTGTGTGTGTGTGTGTGCGTGTGTGTGTGTGTGTGTGTCTTGGCCCTTATCTGAATACCTGCCAGCAAAGGGTGTAACATGAGGAAGGAAAAAAGACAATAAGAATCCAACCCAACGAGATTCTCTTGAAGACTCATTTAAGAGCAATTGATAAAGAAAATCCCCCTGCTTTTATAGCATCAAACGCCAGTACAACATGCTAACCCTTACTGAGTACTCTGTACTCTGAATACTCTTCACTCTGAGTACTCTGTACTGTGAGTTCTCTGCACTCTGAGTACTCTGCACTCTGAGTATCTTGTACTCTGAGTATCTTGTAATCTTGTAATATGATATTTTAGTATAGTTACGCCATTAAAAGTGTTTATGTGAACAGAGAGAAATGTGCATTTTACTTTCATAATCTTCGCTCTGTGAATGTGAAGGAAGTTTGCAAAGAATATTTCAGTTCTCGACAGAAATATATTAACATGGTTGCTATGATGGTTGCTATGATAGTTGCTATGATGGTTGCTATTATGTTATTTTATGTAACCGTGTAATGATATTTTATTTAACAACTTGAATGGGAGCCAGGAGGTGTCTTGCTTCGCCCTGAAGGAAAAAAATAAAATACTTTCACAGTCGGAAGTCGGGAAAGCCCATGAAGTGTTCGGAGCGTTCCACAGCATTGAGAAGAGCTGTGTAATATATATATATATGGAAGGTCAAATGCTCAGATACAGATCTTTTTATAATGATAATTGAATAAAGCTATGGTCTACTTATAATATAATTAAATAGTTGTATATTTATATATATATAATCCATATTTTAATATTTAATTGATTAAATACAAAAACGGCTTTAAGCATGTGACATGCCTACGTTTTTTTGGGCTTTTCTTTTCAATGGCCCTGCTTCAACGTCACGTGACTCTCATGGTTGCTATGGAGCGGTGAAGCAACGCCCCTTCCGGTAGAGCCCATGGGACCTATGAGATCGTAAAATATGAATGGATTTCAATGGAGAGAAATTAATTATTTTCTGGTCCCAGTCTTTATATGCCCCAGATTACACAATGACAAAGATTATACGTCTCGTATGTGACGTCACGCTCCCAGCGACTGACGTGGAAAAGACCGACAATCTCCCCATCGGCATAACTAAAACTCTCCACATGCCCCGACTTATAATGGTTTTCACCTCTTTCGATGCTTTTATCCTCCCCTTGGATAAAAGCGGTGAAGTGCAGCAGAGAGATCGCCATGTCTGTACCGGAGTTCCAAGTGCGGGTGGTGACGTATATCACTCGCGTCGAGAGCAGCGAAGAGCTGTAGTTCACAAAGCGGCCTCAAACAAAACCTAACGTCATCAAACTTCTTCATGGAAATGTTTAGTTTCCTTTGCATGAAAAATGATCATTTTACCAATTACCACTTGTTGTTGAGTGGCAATGGCGTTGCGATCCACGCAGACTGCCAAGGTTTAGTTCAGTGCTGAGTTAAAGCGCGACTGTATTGCGGCGCCGGTGTGATCGATCTATTAGGAAACTAAAGATGACTCGTTCGCGAACGAATCAGTTCGAATGAACGAATCGTTAAGACGAACGAACTGAACTGGTTCCTCTCTCTCGTTCGTCTCGTTCGCCTCGTTCGTCTCGTTCGCCTCGTTCGTTCTCAGACTCGACTCCTCCCAGACCCACTAGTCGCTGACTCACTGACAGTTCGTTCACTCACTGTGTGAGTGGTGAGGAGGGACCGACAGAGAGACGTCACGACTCACGAGAGCCAGCCAATCGTATGCTGTTCTAGGACTGAGTCTAGGACGCTCTCGTTGAATTTTAGCCAATGAGAGGCAGAAATCAACCGGTTTCTTGGGAAAAAAAACAAATAGGTTTAGTGAGCGAGTGTACGATAATACGATTAAATATCAGTGAAATGGTAAATGCATGTTGTCTTTGTATTTTCTGTGTCATGCCAGATTAATAAAATACTTGAATGTCTCGTCAATTTGTCTCATTCTTTCATGGTTCGTTCTGCCGCACGCGACCCGGCTGGGACCCCCACCATGGGGGATCTTGATGGGGTTCTTGAGTGGGGGTGGCCAATGCCATCTTCACAAGAGTGTTGTTACTGTTAACCCAATAATAGTCAAATAGGCCCAGAATAAACACAACTGTACATAAATTACTTTTAAACTCCATCATTGCTAAATCAAGTCTATCTTGCTGATATGTTAAACATCCGATATTCAACTACACCCCCCCACCCCCCGTTTGGTTTGTCTAAGCCGAACTTCACCTTGAATTGGGGGAAGGGGGCATTTTGATCCATAACCTATTAATTTAAGGACATATTATTATGCATACATTAAAGCTGCTGAATAACTCAAAGGCCATTAAATACAGATGCTAACATATTTAACCAGACGCAATGTTGTATTTGCTAGTTTCACACATTTATTAACACCCATCAACCCCCCCCCACCCCCACCAGTTGGTTGGTCTGTGTTGAACTGTAACTTGATCTCTGAACTGTAACTTTCTCTCGACTCGAGTCTTGACCTTCACCTGCAAAGATAAGGAAAGATAGCAGATCAACAAGCAATGACAGGACGAAAGAAGAGCGCTGTGTGGACTTATTTTACAACAATTGTGGGTTCAATAGGTACCTGTAATATTTGCAAGTCAAAGATTTCATTTAAAGGAGGGTCCACTGCCAATTTGCACCGGCACATCAAGACAAGGCACCCTGGGGTCCGGCTTTGCGAGGTGAGGAGAGAGCGGTCGTCACACAGCTGACAATTTGTCTGAACATCTGCTGAGGATCACGCGGGAGTGGGAGATCCAGGACAAGGTGGTCGCCTGCATTACCGATGGAGCGTCCAACATCACCCTGGCGATTCAGAAGTGTCGATGGAAACACCTGCATTGTTTCGCCCATACGCTCAATTTGATTGTCAAGGGGGGGTTAAAAAAGCTGGCCGAAACCGTGGAAAAGGTCAAACATATAGTTGACCACTTCCATCGAAGCTCCTTGTCGGCAGAGAAGCTAAGGGCCACCCTCCTACAAATGGGTCTGCCAGACCTGAAGGTTCTGCAGGATTGTCCCACCCGGTGGAACTCAACCTTCTACATGCTGAAGCGTTTTATTAAGCTGAGGGATGCAATCAGCACCACCCTGGCTTTGGTGATTCCAGCAGTGACCACCTTGACCCATGAGGAGTGGGAGGCCATTGAAGAGGCATGCGAGGTTCTGCAGCCATATGACGAGGTGACAGTGGAGAAGGGTATGTATTTAATTGATTTATTTATTTAATTTATGCAATTAAATTTATTGGGGCATAATAAATGACATGACATATATTGCATGACAATACATGGTAAATAAATAGATAAATGTATTTCAATAAATAGATACATGGTCAATAGATAAAAACATGGTCAATGAATAGATAAAAACATGGTCAATAAATAGATATACATAGTATTTAAATAAATAGATGAATACATGTTAAATAAATAGAGTAACAAATTCTTAAATATTTTATTTCAAACACATTTAAAAAAGGTTCCACATAACAAAGATGACCCACTGTAACTGTGTCCTTTCTGTGTCCTATCTGTAGCTACATGTCTGCCTCCAAAATAATTATTTTGGCACAGGGTCTGCAGAGGCTCATTGCAAATCACCTGAGGACCGGCCGCTTCAAGCAGCCTATGGTGGTGTCCCTTTTGACAGCACTGAGCGCTGAGATGGCCAAGCGTTTCCACAGGATTGAGTTCAACTCCTTGCTGTCTGAATCCTCAGTCCTTGACCCCAGATTCAAGAGGAAGACTTTCTCTGATGACCAGGCAGCTACCGAGGCCATCCAAAGGCTTACAAATGCTGCCACACAGGCGACCATCTCCAATCCATCCCAGCAGGAAGCTCTGGTGGAACAAGGAGCTGCGGGGGGACAACCCACAGAGGAGAGCATGATCTGGGGTGACTTTGACGAGCAGGTCTCAGGGCTCGTCAGTCACATCAGTGCAGGTGCGGAAGCGACCCTCAAGATCCGGTCCTTCCTGCAAGAGGCACTGATCCCTAGGTCCTCCAACCCGCTGACCTGGTGGAAAAGTAGATCGTTGATCTATCCGCGGCTCACTCAGCTGATGATGGAGAGATTGTGTGTGGTCGCCACGTCAGTGCCATCTGACCGCGTGTTCAGCAAAATGGGGCTGATCATTTCGGAGGAGCAGCCGTCTGTCTCCCTCCAAGGCGCAACAAGTGATGTTCCTGAATGCAAACCTGAAGTGAACATTCAGGCTTCTCCAGTTTCCCAGAGGTTCCTGGGTTTTCTTTCTGCCATCACTGTTGGTCAAAGAACCAAAATGTTAAATGGCAATGTTCAGTTTTATTTATTTTTCTATGTTTGTGTGTGTGTGAATTATTTAATTATTTCATTATTTAGATATTATTAAAACATTTCTTTGTTCAAATCTATTTGATCTCAGAATGATTTCATAGTCAAAAAGAGATGTTAAAGTCTGTGTGTTCCACAGTTGACACAGTAGCTCATTCAGTGTTGAGGGATAGGCCTATTGTAGCCTAAGGTTCAAAAGGAAAACTCAAATGTATTATATTGGCTTTGATAAAATAATACACATACACATACTATTACGTTCTAAATAGGGTAACTAACTTGTAACCTTATCGAATTAAATTTCCAAAGTAACCTTCCCATACTGGAGCTGAATAAATGGCACACACTGTTGCATGCACTGCACCAGGAGTAGGTTATATATTAGTTATTACTACTTATTTAGCTTCAACGATACACAAAGTCAACATAATTGGAACGTCCATGTAGGCCTACGCAGCAGCAATACGCGCAGTTGATGCCGCATGATATGCCGCATGGCATATCATTATTAATTATCGTATTATCTCTGAGGTAAAGTAAAACTTCAGGTGGTTACATCGTTTCCACCAAGAACTACATTTTTTTCAATAGGCCTACAGCTGGGCATTTTCTTGTCGAGTAGCCTGGTCTTAATACATTTTGGGGTTAGGGTTGACGCATTGTTCCTTTATCTCTGGTAATTTTCCATATATAAAATGAACGATATTGACTCACCTTTCATGATAGTCAGCAGCTGACGAACGGGGCCTGGGCAACAACATCCCGATCCTGAACATGAAGCTCTCCTTCTCAGCTGAAAGGAATTGAGTTGTAATGTTGTTATGTTGATGGCTGACTTCCACGATCGTTTGAGAGTCTGAGTCTGACTGACTCAGCTGAGAACCGTGCATTCCATGATTCCATTCACCGCTACCGGAAACTCGACTGAACGAACGAACGAACGAACGAGGGAGGAGCTGAGTCCTACTGACTCAAAGAACCGTAGATGACTCGATTCACTGCTACCGGAAACTCGACTGAACGAACGAACGAACGAACGATTCGCGAACGACTCCTCTTGGCGAACTGAATCACGCGAACTGGTTCGCGGAAACGAATCAATAAATCCATCTCTATAGGAAACACAACCCACTTGAGTTCCCATGAAAACACTCTGCTTTGATCAGAAAACTAAAACACTGGTTGGTACTTTTAAGTTTTAAGAGCATGTGAAAAAATGCACTATTCTGGATGACCCAGAGAAGAATATTGAAAAGTTGATTTGTAGTTGGGATGTGCATTTCCGGCAAAAATACTATTCAATATTCCTGAATAGACTGGTACTGGTCCAGGTCCGGGTCCTGGTCCTGGACCAGGATCTGGACCTGATCCTGATCCGGGTCCCGGATCACGGCCCAATCCCAGTCCAGGTCCCGGGATTGGTCCGGGTCCGGGTCCTGGTCCGGGTCCTGGTCTGGGTCCTGGTCCTGGTCCGGGTCCGGGTCCTGATCCATATCTTGGTCCTGGTCCTGGTCCTGGTCTGGTTCCCGGTCCGGACCAGAGGTTCTGCTGTAACCCAGTGGACTGGTGGATCAGAGGTTCTGCCATGAGTTGGCAGTGATGTGTGTGTGTGTGTGTGTGTGTGTGTGTGTGTGTTGCCAAACTGTTTTCCCTGGAAACACGTGACACGTGCTGAGGGGGGCGGCTCCTCTGGGGATGGTAAATGTGTCCGTGTATCGCTTATCAATTAAAGACAGACTTTACTGCAGAGAATACAAAGTTAGTTCATGTTTCACTGCTTTTCTGACCCGTGCGGTAAATTGAACACTGCGTTCAATATTCAAGTGATTCGTTTGTCTTGATGCTACTCCAAATTAAGAGAAGGACGAGACAGAATCCCTTTCAATGTGCTGAAATTTAAAAATTTAAATATTTGTGCGTATTGACTGGTTATTTACAGTTTTATAGATCCACCTAGAAGCCTGTAGCTGGACTGTACCACTTTCACGGGGGGGTTCCTGTGAATCTGGACTCGATTCCTATGGCTTAAACCACCGCCATGGAGGGAGAGAAATGGACTTGTTGGTCATAAGAGGATACCCTATCGATGTGTTGAGCTTCACCAGTTGATTTATATGGAATCTGTGGTTCAGTAAAGTGACGGAATTCAGACTTTGTTCCAGTGGAGAAATTGTTCTAACGTTCTTTACATTTTAATTGTACCACAATGCATTATTATGCATCTTTTTGTGTTGTGTCTATTGTGTATCTTTTTGTGTTGTAGTTTAAGCACAGTTACAGTCCCCAAGGTGTTTAATTCTCATCTCTCAGTTCTCATCTGCTGTACACATCTGTACTGTAGTGAGGGCAGTGTGGTTATGTTGTGGGGTTCATATTGACGGTCTATGACGTCCATAATGCTTTAGTGTGACGCAGTCACAATGATCTTCTCTCTCAATAAACAGCTGAAGTTCAAAAGTCAATTGAAGTGATTGATGAGTTGTGTTTGTGTCCAGGTCTCCAGTCTACTATGGATGAGGAGAGAGAGGAGGGGGGTTCTACCTCTAAGACCGCTCTGTCTGGGGAACATGGCCGCCGGAGCAAAGCTCAGAGGTAAGGAGAGGATCTCTCTCTCTGTGACTGTTGTCCACCTCAGAGCTCAGCAGTGATACATCATGACTCCATCATTAGTCTGAGTAAAAGCTGTGTGTGTGTGGAAGCCCAGAGCAGCAGCAGACCTCAGGGTGAACAGTCGTATCGTAATGTGACTCTGACGTCACTCTAGATCCACAGTCGTCGTATCGGCCACGTTTAAAACACAACGTGAACAGGCAGACCAGAAACTCAGGAAGAGCAATACATCTGACCTGAGCAGTAAGGCTCCCCTGATATGAACAGGGTTCTGTCTTTGTTCTCTACTGTGTTTGTACTGCATGACTGCTGTCTGTGGTCAAGATTGACAGTAAAACAGTGTCCTCCATTTGGTCATTGTCTGTTCTTAAGAGAAGGTAAAGATAACATGCTTAAATTAGACTATGACCTTGACAAAGTTTGTTATGTCAGAGTTGATCAAACAGATTTATAATTTTGTGATTCTAGTTCAAAGCATTGAACTCGAACTATCAGTAAACTATCAGTAAAAAGGTAGAATATTTATTATTTATTAATTAAAATAATACTTATTTTAAGTATTATTTAAGGAAGTACATATATATATTAATTTATTAAGATAATTAAGGACTTAAAAGCTGGAAACAAGTGAAATGCTCTCACCTTAAAACAGCCTTGTAAGAAGAATTATCTTGTCAGTGTGAAAACTGCAGTGTGATTAAAAGGTGTGTGTGTGTGTGTGTGTGTGTGTGTGTGTGTGTGTGTGTGTGTGTGTGTATGTTGAAGCCCAGAGCAGCAGCAGCAGAGAGCAGACTCCCCTGGACCCAGCTGTGTCTCCATGAAGAGTGACCGGTCTATGGGTAAACCTGAAAACTTCAAAGATGGAAATCAGTCTATTGAGAAGAGGTGAGGATTTATCAGACATAATAAAGATACAAATTCTATCAAACGTCCATAATTCCTGGTTCTTGTTTTTCTAGAAGAGTCCAGCAGGAGAGAGCAGACTCTTGTTATCAGACCCTACTGGTGCTGATGTTTACAAGTCAATACAATTAAGTGTGTGTGTGTGTGTGTGTGTGTGTGTGTGTGTTGAAGCCCAGAGCAGAGAGCAGACTCCCCTGGACCCAGCTGTGTCTTCATGAAGAGTGACCGGTCTATGGGTAAACCTGAAAACTTCAAAGATGGAAATCAGTCTATTGAGAAGAGGTGAGGATTTATCAGACTTAATAAAGATACAAATTCTATCAAACGTCCATAAATCCTGGTTCTTGTTTTTCTAGAAGAGTCCAGCAGGAGAGAGCAGACTCTTGTTATCAGACCCTACTGGTGCTGATGTTTACAAGTCAATACAATTAAGTGTTTGTGTGTGTGGTGTGTGTGTGTGTGTGTGTGTGTGTGTGTGTGTGTGTGTGTGTGTGTGTGTTGAAGCCCAGAGCAGCAGCAGACCTCAGGGTGAACAGTCGTATCGTAATGTGGCTCTGACGTCACTCTAGCTCCACAGTCGTCGTATCGGCCACGTTTAAAACACAACGTGAACAGGCAGACCAGAAACTCAGGAAGAGCAATACATCTGACCTGAGCAGTAAGGCTCCCCTGATATGAACAGGGTTCTGTCTTTGTTCTCTACTGTGTTTGGTCTGCATGACTGCTGTCTGTGGTCAAGAGTGACAGTTAAACATTGACCTCCATTTGGTCATTGTTTGTTCTTAAGAGAAGGTAACGATAACATGCTTAAATTAGACTATGACCTTGACAAAGTTTGTTACGTCAGAGTTGATCAAACAGATTTATAATTTTGTGATTCTAGTTCAAAGCATTAGGGTACTCAGAGTAAAAACACATCAGTAAAAAGGTAGAATATTTATTATTTATTAATTAAAATAATACTTATTTTAAGTATTATTTAAGGAAGCTGGAAACAAGTGAAATGCTCTCACCTTGAAACAGCCTTGTAAGAAGAATTATCTTGTCAGTGTGAAAACTGCAGTGTGATTAAAAGGTAGGTGTGTGTGTGTGTGTGTGTGTGTGTGTGTGTGTGTGTGTTGAAGCCCAGAGCAGCAGCAGAGAGCAGACACCCCTGGACCCAGCTGTGTCTCCATGAAGAGTGACCGGTCTATGGGTATACCTGAAAACTTCAAAGATGGAAATCAGTCTATTGAGAAAAGGTGAGGATTTATCAGATATAATAAAGATACAAATTCTATCAAAACGTCCATAAATCCTGGTTCTTGTTTTTCTAGAAGAGTCCAGCAGGAGAGAGCAGACTCTTGTTATCAGACCCTACTGGTGCTGATGTTTACAAGTCAATACAATTAAGTGTGTGTGTGTGTGTGTATGTGTGTGTGTGTGTGTGTGTGTGTGTGTGTGTGTGTGTGTGTTAGTGTGTGTTGAAGCCCAGAGCAGCAGCAGACCTCAGGGTGAACAGTCGTATCGTAATGTGACTCTGACGTCACTCTAGCTCCACAGTCGTCGTATCGGCCACGTTTAAAACACAACATGAACAGGCAGACCAGAAACTCAGGAAGAGCAATACATCTGACCTGAGCAGTAAGGCTCCCCTGATATGAACAGGGTTCTGTCTTTGTTCTCTACTGTGTTTGGTCTGCATGACTGCTGTCTGTGGTCAAGAGTGACAGTTAAACATTGACCTCCATTTGGTCATTGTTTGTTCTTAAGAGAAGGTAACGATAACATGCTTAAATTAGACTATGACCTTGACAAAGTTTGTTACGTCAGAGTTGATCAAACAGATTTATAATTTTGTGATTCTAGTTCAAAGCATTAGGGTACTCAGAGTAAAAACACATCAGTAAAAAGGTAGAATATTTATTATTTATTAATTAAAATAATACTTATTTTAAGTATTATTCAAGGAAGTAAATATATATATATTTTAATTTATTAAGATAATTAAGGACTTAAAAGCTGGAAACAAGTGAAATGCTCTCACCTTAAAACAGCCTTGTAAGAAGAATTATCTTGTCAGTGTGAAAACTGCAGTGTGATTAAAAGGTGTGTGTGTGTGTGTGTGTGTTGTGAAACTTTGGATTTCCCCGAAACCAAGTGACCTGCGCTGAGAGGGGCGTGGCTTTCCGTTCGTCTCTCTCTTCAGTCTCTTCCTCATCGACATCCTCATGATGTTTACAAGTCAGGGGAAATAAAAGTGTGTGTGTGTGTGTGTGTTCCCCACAGACACCAGGAGAGGTCAAAGGTCACCAGTGCTCAGTCTCTACAGCAGCATCAAACAGAGCTGATCAAGGTGTGTGAATGTCCACCAAGACGTTTGACTTCAGCTCTACATGAACATTAGAAAGCATCTCTTGTCCAGCGGGAAGGGAATCCAGGGAAGATGCTTCTGATGTCCTCAGTTAGTTCAGAGTAAAGTTCTCCGTAATTTTTTTCTGTTCCAGAGGGCTGAGGAGAACGCACACGCTTTTCTAGACAAGGAGCTGAAGAAGCTCTGGAGGGTTCTCTTCCCAGATTACCCACAATGCTCAGAGAGTCAGAGGGAGGAGGAGGAGGTGGATGGTAAGAAGGAGGAGCAGAGGAGGCGCGCTATAGAGGGAGTGGTGGACATCACAAAGCTCTGCCTGATGGAGATGAACCAGGAGGAACTGGCCGACACACTGTGGGGCGGTAAGAGACTCTTATTTTGAAGACAGAAAATACTTTTATTTTGAAAACAGAGCAGTAAGAAACTTTTATTTGAAACTGAATATGCTGTTATTTTGAAAAAGAGGAGGCTCATGCGGAAAAAAGAGATAGAAAAAAGTAGAAATAGATTTTCAGGTTTAATGGTTTGATCCAGATATGCAGGGTTATGGTGGGGGTATCAGGTTAAGTGGTTTGATCCAGATATGTAGGGTTATTGTGGGGGCATCAGGTTAAATGGTTTGATCCAGATATCTAGGGTTATTGTGGGGGTATCAGATTAAATGGTTTGATCCAGATATCTAGGGTTATTGTGGGGGTATCAGGTTAAAGAATGCTAAGCATTATACTAGGGATGTGAATAACTCCAATTTTTCATGGTCGAATAATCGGTGGGTGGTATGAACGAATAATCGATAAATCGATGTGTGCCGACATTCACAAAGGCAGCCATGGATCATCGGCAAGAAATCACTTAATATCTTAAACGCAAAACAACAACTACCTGCTAAGTAGTTCCAGTCAAATTGTCTGTTCAGCCCTCAAAACGAGAGCTGGTAAATTGTGAAAAATGCATTAAACTGTAATCCGAAACGCGGTTATATGCTATAGTCCCTACAGTATCTGTGGTATAAAGGCTGAATCGCGACGGTCTACTTTCAACATAAAGAGTATGTATTTATAATTTGAAATTCGTCCCAGCCTTTATACCACAGATACTATAGGGTCTATAGCATATAACCGCGTTGTCTGATTACAATTTAATGTAACAGTAACTGTGCGTTCACACCAAACGCGACGGGGACACAAGATCCCATACAAAGTGAACGTAGAGACGTGTATCGGGCGAATTATTCGCTAGATAAAACCGGCGACAAGTTTTGTTTTGATTTTTGACAAATTCGCTCCAGTTGAAATGTTTCAACTTTGACGCGAAATTCGCGTGATGACAGCCATCATCGTTCAACAGCGTGGCCACTAACTGACATATGTAACCTAACAGCCAATCAGCGTTCAACCGGCCAACTCAGTGCAGTGCAGTCCGGGTTGAACCGCAGCATGGAGGAGAAAGTGATTGTTGCCGTTTGCGACTCCCGGAGCTCTATATATAATAGTATATAATATGATATAATTGTATTTATAATATCACGGCCAAAAGCTCTGTGCGCCTCCGGATGGCCGTAGCGCGGGGAGCTCTCGTAGGGATTGGGCTTCTCGGGGTTTGTTTACCTGCGTTGCTATGGTTTCCGGTCTTGTGTGTTCCAACGGTTTATTAGGTAGGCCTAATAAAAGCCTAAGGCCTAATAAAAGTATCTAATAAATCTGTGTCTAATCAATACTTCATTCACTGCCTCTTCCGTGGTCATTACAATATTATGAATAGACTGCCTCGGGTCCTCCGACGTCTCTCCCTCTTCCACAAAAGGTAAAGACATGCAATGGTGGTTATCTCGGCCGTGGTTGAGAATGAATTGGCATGAAGCACCGTTGGCGGCCAAAAGTTGTGGCGTGACAAATTCTCTTGACTTGCACAGCGACAGATTATGATTTGTGGCGCGGCAAAACTTCGGCGACAACGCGAACGGGCGACAAATTTGGTGTGTCGCGTTTGGTGTGAACGCACAGTAAGCTGACAACATCGCTACTTAACACCGCAGCTACAAATTAACCGCACGGAGATAACCATGGCAACCGGTCAAACACATTTTCTGATGGCGATAATTCTGCGCGCACATCCGCCGTGTTGATAAGCAAATAATCCCCCTATAAATGAATGGTCTTCATTTATTTTATATGACAAGTGACCGTGGTATAAGCGGGATAATGCGCTTGGACACCTGTCCAACATTATTTCTGTCCTTTAATTCTTGTTTATTTGAATTGGGAAAAAATGTTAACGGTCCAAATGTTAAAAATCGACTTTGACCCTCGGGAACGAATAATCAAATATTCTGACCCATCCCTACATTATACTGCAGATCAACAGCAGAATAACTCAGTTGAAGAGATGCAACACTATCTTGTTATATCAGCATAACAAGACACTGATTCACTATCATTATTACTATCAATATTGACCTGGTTCAACCGATGTCACCTTCCACTAACTGATGTCTTCTGTTGTTTTCTCTTTTAGGATCTGATGCTGTCGATTGCCAACAAAAAATCAAGTCTCATTTGAGGCAGAAGTTCAATTGTGTGTTTGAGGGAATCGCTAAAGCAGGACAGCGAACCGATCTGAATGACTTCTACACAGAGCTCTTCATCACAGAGAGAGGCAGTGGAGAGGTCAACAAGGACCATGAGGTCAGACTGATTGAAACATCTTCCAGGAAACCAGCCAAGGAGGAAACACCAATCAGATGTGAGGACATCTTTAAACCCTTACATGGAAAAGATCAACCAATCAGGACAATAATGACAACTGGAGTGGCCGGCATTGGTAAAACCGTCTTAACACACAAGTTCACTCTGGGCTGGGCTGAAGGCAAAACCAACCAGGACATACACATCACATTTCTCCTAACTTTCAGAGAGCTGAATTTATTGAAAGGGAAAGAGTTTAGCTTGGTGGAACTGCTTCATCACTTCTTTATTGAGACCAAAGAAGCAGGAATCTGCAGATTCCACCGGTTCCAAGTTGTCTTTATCTTGGATGGTCTGGATGAGTGTCGACTTCCTCTGGACTTCCAGAACAACCCGATCTGGACTGATGTCACAAAGTCCACCTCGGTGGACGTACTGCTGACAAACCTCATCAGGGGCGTCCTGCTTCCCTCCGCTCGCATCTGGATAACAACACGCCCTGCGGCAGCCAATCAGATCCCTGCTGAGTGTGTTGACCAGGTGACAGAGGTGAGAGGGTTCACCGACCCACAGAAGGAGGACTACTTCAGGAAGAGATTCAGAAAGGAGACGCTGGCCAGCACAATCATCTCCCACGTCAAGAAATCACGAAGCCTCCACATCATGTGTCACATCCCAGTCTTCTGTTGGATCACTGCTACAGTTCTGGAGGACTGCTTCAAAACATCCCAGAAAGGAGAAGAGATGCCCAAAACCGTGACTCAGATGTACAGCCACTTCCTGAGGGTTCAGTCCATACAGGGGGACAGGAAGTACCATGGGAGAGCTGAAACAGATCCAAACTGGAGTTCA
This sequence comes from Pollachius pollachius, assembly GCF_949987615.1. Taxonomy (NCBI): domain Eukaryota; kingdom Metazoa; phylum Chordata; class Actinopteri; order Gadiformes; family Gadidae; genus Pollachius; species Pollachius pollachius. The sequence goes on along the minus strand of NW_027641692.1, from coordinate 323,887 downwards.
AAGAGCAGGGAGATCATTGTTTCTCTGGGAAAACTGGCTTTTAACCAGCTGGAGAACGGCAACCTGATCTTCTACGAGGCAGACCTGGCAGAGTGTGGCATCGATATCAGAGCAGCCTCAGTGTACTCAGGAGTGTTCACCCAGATCTTTAAAGAGGAGTGTGGGCTGTACCAGGACAAGGTGTTCTGCTTTGTCCATCTGAGCATCCAGGAGTTTCTGGCTGCCCTTTATCTGTCTTGGTCCTTCATCCACAATGGTGTCAATCTACTCTCAGAAGAACAGCCAGCCTCCGTTGAAGATAAACTCCTACTCTTCTACCAGAGTGCTGTGGACAAGGCCTTACAGAGTGAGAACGGACACCTGGACTTGTTCCTCCGCTTCCTCTTGGGCCTCTCTCTGGAGACCAATCAGATTGTCCTACGAGGTCTGCTGGGAAAGACAACAAGTAGCTCTCAGACCAAGAAGGGAACAGTGTCTTACATCAAGAAGAAGATAGGTGAAGATCTCTCTCCAGAGAGAAGCATTAATCTGTTCCACTGTCTTAATGAGCTGAACGACTGTTCTCTAGTGGAGGAGATCCAACAGTCCCTGACATCAGGAAGTCTCTTCAAAACACATGTCTCTCCTGCTCAGTGGTCAGCTCTGGTCTTCATCTTACTGTCATCAGAAGAGGAGCTGGAAGTCTTTGACCTGAATAAATACTCAGCTTCAGAGAAGGGTCTTCTGAGGCTAATGCCAGTGATCAAAGCCTCCAAAAGATCTCTGTAGGTTCACTCATAATAATGTATGACAATACACAACACAATATACCTGATAGTAGAATATATAAGTTACAACTAACAAAACTTATCTTTAGGTTCACTAATAACATGCATTACAATAAACCCCCTAACCTACTTTTCTAATAAAGATAAAGACAATAACTTAATTTAAAGTTACACAGATTATTCAATTAACGTTTAAGGATCTAATGCAGTTCAATTAATAAAACATATCTTATTCAATTTTTTAACACCTTGAAGCAACCAATAACGGATTAACGTCCAATAACGTAATAACTGCCATTAACGTAATAATTTAAATGTAATAAAGCCAATAACATAGTAACTTGCCAATAATGTAATAAAGTTGTTGAGCCAATAATTTAATAACTTTTTTACCAATAATGTAATAACTTATTACGTTATTGGCTGGTTATTACGTTATTGGCCTTGTATAATTTTTTTTTTGAAAATGTAATAACTGAGCCAATGATGTAATATATGAGTTATCACTTTATTGTATTTTCATTTTGTATCACATGTTTAAATATCTGACCTTACAGTGACCCCTCCACCCTCATACCCCCTCCAAAGGATGCTTTAAAGGAGCAAAGAGTGGATTTGGATTTATATGTAACTCTAAGGTTCCCCTATAGTAGAACTTTGAAAAGCTCACGACTCCGTTGAAGCGTCTGCGTGGTGACGGAGTTGGATCCACAGAGTACTATAACAGAACCCTAAGGGTTCCATATAAATCCAAAGGAGGGGAGGGGGGTAGGAGGGTGGAGGGGTAACTGTAAGGTCAGATATTTAAACATGTGATGCAAGATGCAATAATAAGGCTAAGGGTGACAGTTTCTCTCCAGAAATTGAAAATAAAATAAAGTGATGCCTCATTTATTATGTTATTGGCTCAGTTGTTACAATTTCTAAGTATTCTTTTAATACAAGCAGCTAATAACGTAATAAGTTGTTATTCTTTGCAAAAAGTTATCACGTTATTGGCTCATCACCTTTATTACATTGTTGGCAAGTTATTACGTTATTGGCTTTATTACATTTAAATGACCTTACTGGCAGTTATTACGTTATTGGCTTTATTACATTTAAATGACCTTACTGGCAGTTATTACGTTATTGGTCGCTATAACGTTATAGGTTGATACCCAAGTCCTTCATTACGTTTAAGGTAAAAGATGTAGGTCATTTTAATCACAGTTCCTAACATGTTGTGTTTATTGTTTGTGTGAAGGCTGAATGGCTGTCATCTGTCAGAGAGATGCTGTGAAGCTCTGGCCTCAGTTCTCAGCTCCAACTCCTCTAGTCTGAGAGAGCTGGACCTGAGTACCAATGATCTACAGGATTCAGGAGTGAAGCTGCTCTCTGCTGGACTGGGGAGTCCACACTGCACACTGGAAACTCTCAGGTCAGTTTTACTCAAGGTACAATTCTAAATAAATGCTGAACATCAAAGTTATATAACTCAGCTTATATCTCAGTACCTGTGATGACCATGTTCATGACTTTGGTATCATATAAAGGCTACACATTGTTGTTTAGGTGGATATTCTAATACATCCATATGCCTAGTTTGACACCTAAGACCTCCTGAAAGCCTTAACAGCAATAATTCCAAAAAAAGATTTGAAACTTGCAATTGTCACACAAAATGTATTTTAAAAGCTTACTATGTCCAGTATTCGCTGTTCAAATAGATAAAATAAAAAACCCCACATATGAACAGGTTACAGAAAAATATTGTTACATTGTATAACCAGGGTGAAGCGACAACTCATAAAATCTCTATTTATTGTGAAATAATAAATAAGAAGAGCAAATAATTAATAATAGTTTATTAATAGTTAAAGAAAGTTGTATTATGTATATGTGCAAATGTACAAATATATAGCTATACATATAAATAATTTATTATTGAAATGTAGGATACATTAATAATTATATGTTCATTATTAATAATAGTTAACTCACTATTTTAAAACATATTTACCTTACTCAGTGAGTTCTGTTACTTGGACACTATTTGGGTTGAACCAATAGGATTGGTTGATAAAGAGACTTCAGGGTCATTTGGGGAAGGGTGAGAGGTCACGGGTGAGCGGGAAAAAGGAGAGAGAGGGAAGAGACAAAGGAGGAGAGATCTTCATCTCTGTAGAGATCGCCCAGCTAAATGATGTTCAAACATTTACTTATTAGTTGTTTGACGGTTAAATTAGTATGGGAGAGAGTGTATGTGGGGATGGTTTTATTTGTGTCTCTGTTCATGTCGGGGATGTTTTACACGTTGAGTGTGAAGCTAGCTTGGTTTGCTAACCCCCGAAGCATCCTCTGAACGGGATATAAATCATCAGAGTAGAACACGAGGTCCACAGCAGGGGGTCAGGTAGCACCAGGTCCACAGCAGGGGGTCAGGTAGCACCAGGTCCACAGCAGGGGGTCAGGTAGCACCAGGTCCACCGCAGGGGGTCAGGTAGCACGTGGTGACCGGAAAGCCGCGCGGTTCCCCTGAGGAAGATCATCCCAGGATTCCAGTTTCTGCCTGTCGCCTCCTCCGTCTTTTCTCATAATGGAACCAGGACTTTGTTTTGCTCGTGTTAAGAATGAAGAGTGTATCGTGATGCGACACCGAGCCGTACAGGCCTGCAACGTTTATGGCGGTAGATCACTGACTAAAGTCACGAGCAAAAATTACTTTGCGCTCCCACATAAGTAACACATCTGTGCACACAAATCATTACTGTAAGCACTGATACTGCACTCGCGCTCAGTAGTTCTGACCACGAGAGCAACAATAAAGCCTGTGAGGAAGAAACGATTTATTGAGTACACACGGAAAGTGAAGCAGCACACAACTGACGCCCCCGCACGCACAAATGCTGTCTTTGCTCTTGTGTTCGCAAAATGTTTTACTGCTCGCTCTGATATTTTTTCTATTCAAAACACAATATGCATAATATTCTAATGTAACTTCTAATAATATACAAAACATCTCTGTAGATCTACTACTATCATGTATTACAATACATAATAAACATAATAAATACAATAAAAAGCAATATTAATATACAAAACAATTTCCAAACACTATAAAACAACTATTCAATATGATAAATGAATGAATAAATTGTTAAATTTATAAAACATTTCTAATAATTGATTTAAACAAAAGTCCTTCATTACGTTAAAATTAAAAGATCTGGTTAAATAAAGGTTTAAAAAAATATATATATGTAAGTTATTTTAATCACAGTTCCTAACATGTTGTATTTATTGTTTGTGTGAAGGTTGAATGGCTGTCATCTGTCTGAGAGATGCTGTGAAGCTCTGGCCTCAGTTCTCAGCTCCAACTCCTCTAGTCTGAGAGAGCTGGACCTGAGTACCAATGATCTGCAGGATTCAGGAGTGAAGCTGCTCTCTGCTGGACTGGGGAGTCCACACTGTACACTGGAAACTCTCAGGTCAGTTTTGCTCAAGGTACAATTCTAAATAAATGCTGAACATCAAAGTTATATAACTCAGCTTATATCTCAGTACCTGTGATGACCATATTCATGACTTTGGTATCATATAAAGGCTACACTTTGTTGTTTAGGTTGATATTCTAATACATCCATCTGCCTAGTTTGACACCTTAGACCTCCTGAAAGCCTTAACAGCAATCTTTTAAAAAAAAAGATTTGAAACTTGCAATTGTCACACAAAATGTATTTTAAAATATTACTATGTCCAGTATTCATTGTTCAAATTAAAAAATTAAAAAACAACAACTAATATGAGCAGGTTACAGAAAAATATTGTTACATTGTATAACCAGGGTAAAGAGACAACTCATAAAATCTCTATTTATTGTGAAATAATAAATAAGGAGAGCAAATAATTAGTAATCGTTTATTAATAGTTAAATAAAGTTGTATTATGTATATGTGCAAATGTACAAATATATAGCTATACATATAAATAATTTATTGTTGAAATTTAGGATACATTAATAATTATATGTTCTAACTATTAATAATAGTTAACTCACTATTTTAAAACATATTTACCTTACTCAGTGAGTTCTGTTACCTGGACACTATTTGGGTTGAACCAATAGGATTGGTTGATAAAGAGACTTCAGGGTCATCTGGGGGAAGGGTGAGAGGTCACGGGTGAGCGGGAAAAAGGAGAGCGAGGGAAGAGACAAAGGAGGAGAGTACTTTATTCTCTGTAGAGATCGCCCAGCTAAATGATATTTAAACATTTACTTATTAGTTGTTTGACGGTTAAATTAGTATGGGAGAGAGTGTATGTGGGGATGGTTTTATTTGTGTCTCTGTTCATGTCGGGGATCTTTTACACGTTGAGAGTGAAGCTAGCTTGGTTTGCTAACCCCCGGAGCATCCTCTGAACGGGATATTAATCATCAGAGGATATTTTTTCTACTCAAAACACAATATAAATAATATTGGAATATAACTTCTAATATTATACAAAACATCTCTGTAGATCTACTATTATCATGTATTACAATACATAATGAATACAATAAAAAGCAATTTTAATTTTCAAAACGATTTCCAAACACTATTAAACAGCTATTCAATATGATAAATAAATGAATAAAATGTTAAATTAATAAAACATTTCTAATAATTGATTTTAACAAAAGTCCTTCATTACGTTAAAATTAAAAGATCTGGTTAAATAAAGGTTTAAAAATATATATATGTAAGTTATTTTAATCACAGTTGCTAACATTTATTTATTGTTTGTGTGAAGGCTGAATGGCTGTCATCTGTCTGAGAGATGCTGTGAAGCTCTGGCCTCAGTTCTCAGCTCCAACTCCTCTAGTCTGAGAGAGCTGGACCTGAGTACCAATGATCTGCAGGATTCAGGAGTGAAGCTGCTCTCTGCTGGACTGGGGAGTCCACACTGTACACTGGAAACTCTCAGGTCAGTTTTACTCAATATCTCAAACAGTTACACCACAAGTTCTACATCAGAGGACATTGAACAGATTTACCTCCAGAAAGTTAACAGGTGTATTAGTTGGAGCCAGTAGCGGTGTCGCGTTGTGCTGCTTACTACGGTGAGGGCTTTGTATAATTTAATTAATAATTAAGGGCGACACTGACACATTTGCCGCCCTAGGCAATCGCCTAGTTCCTTTTTTTTCTTCCTCCATGGGCACCTGACGGCGTCTGGGCCCCGGTGCAGTGCACCGGTTGCACCGTCGATATTTACGCCACTGGTCCTATCCCTAAATATGAAGATAAAGTGAAAAACTTGTGCGGTGGTCAGCCTGGTTCTCCAGCGGAGTCTTTCAGGTAAAAGTGTCCGTAGAAAGGGTCTCATTGTATGCAAAGGCCACAAGTAAAGCCGCTCCTCCTTTCCTGTCGGCATATTTGGCAGTGTATATGCCGTCTTATGCACGCCTTTTTCGCTGCATGGTCCGCGCGTTTACACTGCCCGAGGTAAATTGCCTGCTTGAGCTAGCACCCCAATTTACCCTCCCGGATCCTACACACATTGGCGGTATATTGGGTTTCATTCTGATGTAAATGCGACACGAGAGAGACGCAGAGGAACTGTCCTTACAAGGCTTTTGTCGGTAAAGAATATGTTGGCGTTTTTGCACTTGTAAATAGTTAATCGCGTTTGTAGCCTACACTCAGACGTGAACTCATTCTTGCATGCAGGTGTCTTTATTTATAAAAATATTTAAACATTCGGGAACATTAAACAGTGAACCAAGAAAGCCTGCACAAAAGGTGACGAAAGGGGGATTTCACCCCCTCGGTTTTACACAGGAAACTTGAGATAAGACGGTGAAATCGCCGGGCGTGCCAAGCCTCGACCGAACCGGCTTGACAGTGTAGAAAGGTCTTTTGCTGGAGAGAGGGCAGTAGTGCGCACCTAAAAAAGCAGCCAACCATTCTTGAAACACTTCACTCAACAGAACACGACACACACACACACACACACACACCACGGCGGGTGCTGACTGACTGCGCACGTAAACAAACCTCCGTTCCTAGCCTACTCACCGTCAGAAGAGCTGTAGGCGCAGTAGCCTCATCAGAGACTCTACTTGCGTTAAACAGCAAAGTCTCAGAGCTTGGCGCCTTAAATCTTTTGTGGACTTTTGTCAACAGCTCCTGCCGTTCTCTACGTGCTGTAATCACACAAAAATACATAATGTTGGGTCGCCAGAGTTGTTGTATATAGGCCTATAGAGGGGGGTTCCGTTTCATTTAATATTGCATAGTTTCCAATAACTCCCGCTCAGCATCTCGCAGCTTACGCGTGACGAGTGTGTCTCTAACATTCCGGGAGTAGTAGCAGGATTTGATCAATTTAAATTCAAAAACGGTTGTGAAAGAAAAAAAAGTTCACTGTATCTGGCCCTTTACATTTAAGCTAACAGATAAAGATATTCAATATAAAAAAAGACCAAGGTCACCAAGGCAACGCCACTTGTGTTTGGAGTAGGACGTTCACAAACTGGTTGGCAGACTGGAAAAACACAGGATTTTACACGTGTGTGTGTGTGTGTGTGTGTGTGTGTGTGTAGCTTGTCTGGCTGCCTGGTCACACAGGAAGGCTGTGCTTCTCTGGCCTCAGCTCTGAGCTCCAACCCCTCCCATCTGAGAGAGCTGGACCTGAGCTACAATCACCCAGGAGGCTCTGGAGCTGCGCTGCTCTCTGCTGGACTGGAGGATCCACGCTGGAGACTGGACACTCTCAGGTATGGAGAGGACAGCTCACCACTCAGGGACAAAGTCTCCTACAAGGATTCATGCCGCTGCTAGATGAAGTGGTTTGAAGAGGCAGCTGTAACTCACGTTGTGTACAACGTTATGAGACGGCCGATGATGAAGGTGAATGTTTCAACATGCTGCTCTCACTTTGTTTCCCCCCCAGTGTGGAGCACGGTGGAGTGTGGAGGCTGAAACCAGCTCTAAAGAAGTGTAAGTGTCTGTTTGTTTCATCACATCACACACTCACTACTGAGATGAAAAGTCCATCCACACAGCAGGAAGTGAGATCAGATCCTACTGGGAATGAGGATGATGGCTGACATCATGTATCTTCCATATATTAATACTGTCCAATCATCATGAAGATAACATCTGGGCTCGGGGGAGGGGGAGGGGGGGGGGGGGGGAGATGGGGGGGTGGTTGACGGGGTCTGAAGCAATAGCGTTACTATGACATCACATGACCCCCCCCCCCCTCACATGTCATGTTCAGGAGAACAGTACCAGTGATGATGATGAGGATGAAGAAGGGTTCAGCAGCTCATCATGTCTGGTTCTCCCTCAGATGCCTGTGAACTCACCCTGGACCCCAACACGGCCCACAGACTCCTCTCTCTGTCTGAGGACAACAGGAAGGTGACGCTGGCCGGAGAGGACCAGTCGTATCCGGATCACCCAGAGAGATTTGACTCCTGGCCCCAGGTGTTGGGTAGAGAGGCTCTGACTGGCCGCTGTTACTGGGAGGTAGAGAGGGAAGGACCTGTTGATATAGGAGTGACATACAGAGGAATCACAAGGAGAGGAGGGGGTGGTGACAGCGGGCTTGGACTGAACAACAAGTCCTGGGGTCTTGATTGTTCTGATGGTCGTTACTCTGCCGTGTACAACGGTAGGAGAACAGCCCTCCCTCCCCCCCCCGCTGGCTCCACCAGAGTAGCAGTGTATCTGGACCGGCCTGCTGGCTCTCTGTCCTTCTACAGAGTGTCCCCAGGTGGAGGAGGGTCCTCAGACACACTGACACACCTCCACACCTTCTGGTCCTCCTTCACCCAGGAGGACCTCCTCCCTGGGGTCGGGTTAGGGTGGGAGGGGTCCTCAGCGTCTCTGTGTCGGTTGTAGACACACACACACACACACACACACACACACACACACACACACACACACGAGGGGAAGGAGGGTGAGGGTGGGGGGGTGAGGGTGTTGCCCCCCCTCAGGGTAGCTGTGTTAGAGAGCCCACCCCGTCCCAAGGTCTGGTGCCCCAAACTCCCCAACGTTTCTAAGGCTAAGCCTTCCTCTGGGCCCTTTAATGTTGTTAGACTAACAGAACCACTTTTCTGCTGGGGACAGAGAGAGCTGTCAGAGAAAGGTGGAGCTTCACCGCCCAGCAGAGGGAGGTGTCTGGACAGTCCATTTCCTTTATTTTTCAATTTTAAATCTGTTTTGGTTTAATCATTAGTAACCTAATGAGTTTTTTATTTTTTAATTAGCCTACACCTGGTTTACTTGTGGATGATGAGTATACTTTTTTATGTTTATTATTGCCTTTTATGCTTCATTTTGTTGATTTTGATAATTGTTAATTGTTTACCAGTAGATCCACTGAATTCTCATTTAATGGGTGATCTTTAAACTATGTTTAATATGATGGAGAGGGACGAATGTAGAATGTTGGTGTATTTTAGTGTCTCTCTGTGTTCACATCTCTTAGTCTAGGAACAGGCCAGTGCCTCTCCTACTGTACGAGGTGTTATTTCCAACATTCTGTCATTTATGATGTCCCAACAAGGACGAACCAACCCGGTCGTCTGGGACATAGCCAGGGCCATATACCTTATCAAGGGAGACACTGTTATTTTGTTATTCACGCTTTCTTTCCTATAATACTGGCCCCAAACCTTTGGTTCGGTGAGAAGAGGGATCGACAGCCAAGGAGCACGTCTGGAGAGTGTTCCTCACGTCCTACACTGAGACTATCCCACCTAAGTCTGTACCTGTGCTGTATTACATCCTCCAATAAACCTTCTATTCAACTCTCTGACCCAACCTGGCAAGTTGATTTGATTTCCACTTCAAGAATTACTGCTACGAGGGAGAAATACACAACGCAGTCTTTAAGAACAGTTTAGAAATAAGCAGAAATCAAACACATAAAGATCTATTTCACCTCATTTATGTTCTTATCTTTATTTTTTGTTGCGGAAAGCTTTTTTTGCAGTCAATTCTGTTGAACATTTTACTGTTTTAGAGTAACAAATAAGTTACCTTTTTTTACTTGTGCACTGATTTCATCATATTTTTTCTTTTTTCTTTCTCATTTTCTTACTGTAGTGTTTTTCATTTTACTTATCAGTGCAATTACTCTCCGGTGAGTTTTGCCAAAATTGGTAACATTGGTGTATTTTCAGAACTCCTACAATGTTGCAGTATCAACTAAAGGTGTACAGCATGACTCTGTGGGATTGTGAGTTTAGCCCATTGGAGCTCATTGGATAGACAAATATGTATTGGATCCTATCGAGATACAATTGTGTCAATGCAATATTTATGTGATATATTCACAGTATTGTATTAAAATATGGCAACAATATTTATACTGTATGTACCACCTAATTGCAACTTTAAAAAAGGAAGCTTTTTCGAAACCATTGTATACATTTAAATATGTAACATGGCCTCATGAAGTCAAAACATGGGTAAACAGTATTTTGATGGAAGTGTTTTATATTTATCTGTGTTTAATTGATGCTCTCTAAGAGACATTCATATGATCGTTGTGTTTCTCGTTTTGGTATCAGTTTTGAGAAGTTTTGACAAAATGGTAAACTCTTTTCAGATTTGTCCTTGGCGTTTTAAGAAATTGAGCTATAGTTTCAGAAAACGTGTTTAAACAATTGAGAAAAACTGTCAGAAAAGCTTTCTGCTTGTTCAGAACGCCGCTGATAGACTCCTAGCGTCCTATTTTAGCGGTTTGAAACACAAGTGAGAAGCGCAAAACAGAAGTAGCTTTTTGGGCGGGGCTCTGCCGCTGTTGCTATTATAATGGTGGATACATTAGTCTTGCGCCCGACGAAAATCTAAAAAGGGTTGCCCTGAAGTAGCCTAATTTCCTGCAGGTGTGGTTTGGGCCTAACGTGCAATAAACCAATGAGAGTGCCGTCTCCCATTCCCTTAAAGAGCCATGAGCACATTTGAACCTGATGAGTTGATATTTTGACAGCGCGTTTACAATCTCCGATAAGACAGATGTATGACCACATGAATTTCAAACTTTAAATGGCTCAGTTTATGGCCAAATAATATGCCCCAATTCGCACATGGAACAGCGTTTTCTTCTACAACTTCCGAAATACTGAGTCGTCATGTAAATTGCGGCAAAGAATCCTAACACACATATGATTTGCGGTCCTGTGGCCGCAACTCTGTGTCTATTTGCGGCAATACATTAACAGACATCGTTTCTTACCAGTATTGTATACATTATCGTTATTGACTTGTGTTCCTAATATGCATGTGTCCCCCCGTTAATGTACATTGCCATGGACTGTATTATCCGTTACGTGTTTAGTTTGCATGTGTTGAAACAGATGGCTGCACTCTTGCATTCTTTTTAACACTCCCTCGCGGTAAAACAATGTTTTCTCACGAGGAAATACTCATCAATCCTAAAAGTTAAGGGCTTGTACACGATGTCGGTGTCAAGAAAATATGTGTTTGCTGTACGGTGTTTGCAGATGCATTGATTTAAATGCAACTTATTACCGCTGTATCAGCTGTTCTTTCCCAAATCATTTAACCAACGTTATCATGTACCCTAAAGCGAGATTTTGTTTTGGAAGGCTGGGATATAGCCTACTTTGCTCAAGTTTATCATTGTTATTATTATTATTTTCACGCATGGCATAACCTACTACAGTGTGCATTCATGCAGCCCCTATGGAAAAACTGTTGCAGTTCCAACCTGCCATGGTACGTCAAAATGCGACAATCGTAAACCTGAAACCAAGGAGAATCCCTGAGAAGGAAAGCATCCAGAAAGACCAAAATGTGGTCGGTCTCAGGAGGAGGAAACGGGATTCACCTCTACCTGCTCTGATACAGGAGGGGGTCCCCTCTACCTGCTCTGACCCTGGAGGGGGTCCACTCTACCAGGACCCGGTCTCTCTCTCTCTCTCTCTCTCTCTCTCTCTCTCTCATCCTCCCAGCTGGAGCAGGATGAAGGGGCCCCTGACTTTGGCCCCGCCTCCTTCGTCCCCTCCTGGGGCGCCATGGTAACGGGTGCGCGTGTGCGCGTCATTTCCTGTTCAGCTTCAACGTAAACCAATCAGCACCAAGGAGCAGGAGGACTGCACCGGGCTGGACCTCAGAGAGCTGGGGAGACCCCGCAGGACCACGACCAGATACAGGGGGGTTAGATAGTCTTCATCTGGGGTGGGGGAGGTACCAGGACCAGATACAGGGGGGTTAGATAGTCTTCATCTGGGGGGGGGGAGGTACCAGGACCAGATACAGGGGGGTTAGATAGTCTTCATCTGGGGGGGGGAGGTACCAGGACCAGATACAGGGGGGTTAGATAGTCTTCATCTGGGGGGGGGGAGGTACCAGGACCAGATACAGGGGGGTTAGATAGTCTTCATCTGGGGGGGGGGAGGTACCAGGACCAGATACAGGGGGGTTAGATAGTCTTCATCTGGGGGGGGGGAGGTACCAGGACCAGATACAGGGGGGTTAGATAGTCTTCATCTGGGGGTTAGGGCCCCCTTGGGGTCCGCCCCGGGGCGTGTGTGCGGTGGGAGCCCCCCTGACCCCCCCCAGAAGGTGCAGGCTCTGGGCTGGTACCTGGAGGAGCCCCAGCTGGCCCAGGTCTCCACCAACCTGCTGGACTACCAGGTCACAGCCCTCCACCCCGTCTACGAGGCCGTCTGCGGCCGCGCTCAGGTCAGGGCTCCTCCTGGGGCTGTGCTGCCATGTTCCAGTACTGGGAGTACTGCACAGCGTCACTGCATTGTGTAGTCCAGTGTTGTGTACCGCACAGCGTCACTGCATTGTGTAGTCCAGTGTTGTGTACTGCACAGCGTCACTGCATTGTGTAGTCCAGTGTTGTGTACCGCACAGCGTCACTGCATTGTGTAGTCCAGTGTTGTGTACTGCACAGCGTCACTGCATTGTGTAGTCCAGTGTTGTGTACCGCACAGCGTCACTGCATTGTGTAGTCCAGTGTTGTGTACCGCACAGCATCACTGCATTGTGTAGTCCAGTGTTGTGTACCGCACAGCGTCACTGCATTGTGTAGTCCAGTGTTGTGTACCGCACAGCGTCACTGCATTGTGTAGTGAGGCAGAACCAGTCCCACTATGAGAGCACTTAACCAACCCTGTGGCTAACTAGCTGTGGCTAACTAGCTGTGGCTAACTGGCTGTGGCTAACTAGCTGTGGCTAACTAGCTGTCTCTCTCTGCAGGTCATCAGTAAACTAGGACTGGACTCTCTGGGACCGTCCAACCCCAAGGAGAGAGTCATTGAGTAGGTTATAGTACACACACACACACACACACACACACACACACACACACACACACACACACACACACACACACACATACACACACTCACACACACACAGACAAACACACACACACACACGCAAACACACACTCACACAGACACACACACACAATATAGAATATAGTAATTGCAGGAAGTATGCTCAATAGTAATGTGTGGCTGTCTCTTTAAAGAGCCGTTTCGGGTGTGCTGGTGTGCTACACGTTGTCTTGCCATGGGACGGTTCCCTCTGCAGAGAAGTAGGATGTGAAGGCCTCCCGGATCCTGATTGCTTCCCTCACTGAGTTGTTGGCAGCTACTCTTCCCAGACCTGGCAGAGGGTCCGCCTCACCAACTGGGATGTTCCCCCTCAATGCACCTGGGGGGGTTGTCCTCCGCAGGAAGTTATGGAGAACACAGGTAGCCTCCTGTGGCATTCTCCACGACCGGCCGAGCTCGGGACGGACGGTCGCTGAACACCCGGCGCTCTCCTGGCAGGATGCCACCAGGGGATGGCCTCACGAGGTCTTTTCCGAAGTGGAAAGGCCTCATCAGCCACAAAGTCATGTGGCTGTGGTCACATGATGGAGGAGGAGACCGGAGGGGAGGAGGTGCTGGCCCCCCCCCCTCCTCCTGGGGGTGCCCCTCTCCGTCCAGGAGTGCTTCGCCCTGCAGGGTACGGGGCTTTGAGGGTCTCTGCGTCCGCCCCCTACATGAGAGGAGTCAATGCTATTGCTCATTAGCCACTGGCTAAAGGGCGGATTACGGTTCCACGTCGACGCAACGATGACCCCGCAGACGCTTCCAGCCGTGGACCTGTTTCGGTTCTGCGTCGGGGTTTAGTGAGCGGACCAATCGCAGCCCTTGCCGCTGCGTCGCCTCGACGGAAGGTTAACGTGTTCGGGAGGCGCGCGTCAGGCCCTTGCTGTGGACGCAAGGAGGGTCCGCGAGGACGTAAGGGGTCCGTAAACCCTCTTGCGTTGCGTCGACGTGGTACCATAATCAGCCCCTAACAGATCCTTGGTTGGTCCCCCCCCGGACCACGGGCTGGGGTCCCGGCGCGGGGTGGTGGCGGTGGTGGACGCCCCCCCGGTGGCCCTGCTGAAGCGGGTGGGGCCATCCCCCCTGGGGGTCCCCAACACCAGCGAGCTCTGCATGTGGTCCGAGTCCCACAGCCACCTGTACGGCATCCCCCGGAACCCCACCACCTGGAGAGGGTCCCGGGGGGCAGCTCAGGTCTGTGCACACACACACACTTCAACATGTTTGCACACACACACACAAATGCTTGAACAGCCACAGATACACACACAAACAAACACACACACTCACTCACTCACTCACTCACTGACTCACTCACATACGCTAAAGCCTACTCTTGACACACAAACACACACACACACACACACACACACACACACACACACACACACACACACGCACACACGCACGCACACACTAAAGCCTACTCTTGACACAAACACACAAACAAACACACACACACACACACACGCACAGACACACACTAAAGCCTACTCTTGACACACACACACAACACACACACACACACACTAAAGCGTACTCTTGAGATACACACACACACACACACACTAAAGCCTACTCTTGACACACACACACACACACACACACACACACACACACACACAATAAAGCCTACTCTTGACACACACACACACACACACACACACACACACACACTAAAGCCTACTCTTGACACACACACACACACACACACACACACTAAAGCCTACTCTTGACACACTTGCGCTCAAACATCCATGCATGCTGTAATGAACCCCCCTAAAGGTATCCTGCCCATGCGTGACCCGGGGGTGGAGGCAGCATGGCATTACTCCACCGCTGTTACATGCAACAGAGATGAAGTCTCCACTAGGAACCAGCCCCCCCTGCGGTGTGTGTCCCCCGTCAGGGGCAGAAGGCAGCCTGCTGGTGGCGGCCGGGGCCGTGATCGGAGGGCCCTCGGACCTCGGAGGCAGTGTTCGTATGGCCTGTTTCTTCAACGGCCGTGAAACGACTTCAGGTAAGGGCGCACACACACACACACACACACATGCTGTGTGTGTGTGTGTAGAAGCTGATTTCATACATTCCCCCCCCCCCCTTATGGGGGGTTAAAGTGGCCTTTAAACGGAGCCGGAAACTAAAAGGCACACTCTTTAAATGTCTTGCACACACACAATCATAAACACATGCTCCAACGTGCATGCATGCACGCACACACAAAGAAGCACACACATTTGTTGGATTATTTACGCTGCACTTTCTCTGACTGGACTTTGAAAGGACAACATCGTTACGGCATAAATAAATGCTGAATGTGTACAAGGTCAATGTGTCTATGAGCTCAGCTAATACTCATAATGCAGATCCTGATCCCCTTTTGTAAGTGTAGGAATATAAAGGACTGGTGTCCAGCGACACCCAGCACCCGCCCGTCTCGGGCCCCTTCGAGGAGGGCCTGAGCCCGGGGCCCATGTGCCGCTACTCCGAAGACCTGCTGCCCATGCTCCAGATCATGGCCGGGCCCAACGCCCAGAGGTGAGATCCGCCCGGCGACGGCGTCCCATTGGACGGCTCCACCTCCAACCCGCGGCCTCTAAGGCAGAGCTCTGGTTTTGATGGCGGACAGCGCCATGGTTCTGAGTAGTGCCGGAGGTTATAGCGCGACTGAATGGCGGCGCCGGAGGGAGTGCTTTGATTGGAAGTTGATTGCAAAGTTTCAATGGAAGTACTCCGCAGTGCTATCACTACTCAACAGCAACACTGTGTGTGTGTGTGTGTGTGTGTGTTTGGAAGGTGTCAGGCGGCCGCTGCCTGGGAAGTATCCCTTAAGAAGCCATAAAAGTATTGGGGAAAGGCTCCTAATTCTCTCTCTCTCTCTCTCTCTCTCTCTCTCTCTCTCTCTCTCTCTCTCTCTTGCTCGCTCTCTTGGTTCCTCAAGTACTTCCCCTTCCAACAGTTCGGTGTGTGTGTGTGTGTGTGTGTGTGTGTGTGTGTGCGTGTGTGTGTTGACAGTAAAGATAAGTGTATGAATGCATGTAACTGTATTTGAAGGCTGAAGAGACAAACGTCTGAACGTCTGTTCATCACTTAGAATTATTATCCCGCTGTGCAAGATGGGCAGAAGGAATAAGCATACCTGCTAACAATGTGTGTGTGTGTGTGTGTGTGCGCGCGCGCTGCACACACGCACTCACACACACACACACACGCACACACACATTCGGTTTCCCAGAAAACACGTGACATGCGCTGTGAGGGGCGGTTCAGTTCAGTCTCTTCCTCATCTAACGGTCCGTCGCAGCGGGGAGCTGTTCTTTCTCCGCTTTGAAAAACCTTTCACCTGATGAACTTGTTTTATAAACAGTTTAACCTCCGTTTCTTCCCTTAAATGTATACTTTTATAACTTTTTACCGTATGGGACGGAACGTATTTTCCCCAGTCTACTATGGATGAGGAGAGAGAGGAGGGGGGTTCTACCTCTAAGACCGCTCTGTCTGGGGAACATGGCCCCCGGAGCAAAGCTAAGAGGTAAGGAGAGGATCTCTCTGTCTGTGACTGTTGTCCACCTCAGAGCTCAGCAGTGATACATCATGACTCCATCATTAGTCTGAGTAAAAGCTGTGTGTGTGTTGAAGCCCAGAGCAGCAGCAGACCTCAGGGTGAACAGTCGTATCGTAATGTGACTCTGACGTCACTCTAGCTCCACAGTCGTCGTATCGGCCACGTTTAAAACACAACGTGAACAGGGAGAGCAATACATCTGACCTGAGCAGTAAGGCTCCCCTGATATGAACAGGGTTCTGTCTTTGTTCTCTACTGTGTTTGGTCTGCATGACTGCTGTCTGTGGTCAAGATTGACAGTAGAACAGTGACCTCCATTTGGTCATTGTCTGTTCTTAAGAGAAGGTAAAGATAACATGCTTAAATTAGACTATGACCTTGACAAAGTTTGGTACGTCAGTGTTGATCAAACAGATTTATAATTTTGTGATTCTAGTTCAAAGCATTAGGGTACTCAGAGTAAAAACGCATCAGTAAAAAGGTGTGATATTTAAGTATTATTTAAGAAAGTACATATATATATATATATATTTTAATTTATTAAGATTTAAACTTAAAAGCTGGAAACAAGTGAAAAGCTCTCACCTAAAAACAGCCTTGTAAGAAGAATTATCTTGTCAGTGTGAAAACTGCAGTGTGATTAAAAGATGTGTGTGTGTGTGTGTGTGTGTGTGTGTGTGCGTGTGTGTGTGTGTGTGTGTGTGCTGAAGCCCAGAGCAGCAGCAGAGAGCAGACTCCCCTGGACCCAGCTGTGTCTCCATGAAGAGTGACCGGTCTATGGGTATACCTGTCTACTTTAAAGATGGAAATCACCAACCTTCTAAGGAAAGGTGAGGATTCAGCCAATACATCAGGGCTGTTCAACTGGCGGCCTGCGGATCATCTTGATCCGGCCCGGCGGTCATTAATCAGAACATAACAACGTCCGATCACAGGACCACTTGGTGCTGGATTGATTCATGGCTGAGGCCGTTTATTCTGCTGTTTGAATCGTATGAATTGTAACGTTTTCTATGTTAGCTAAACGCATTGTGAATCAACACTCACAGTATGAAGGGTAAGTGTAACAGTAAGTGTGTTTTTATGTCAACATGTTAGTGCTTAAATGCAATTCTAGCTGCTTTCACTCATAGACGTACAGCCCGCTATTAGCCAGCTATTCTCCAGACGGGCCGCATATGTAAACGACATATCCTGACATTGGACATCCTGATAAAAGACTACCCCTGAGGTTGTATTTTTGCCGGCGGAAATGATAATTACTTTATTTGTGAATGAGCAGTAGAATGTCGGCATTTCACACCATTTGAGTGGGCTTGTTGCATGTTGAGTGGCACCCTAAACGATAATCAGCCTGTTGCCTTTCATTCGCTGAATGGTTTAAAAATATTTTAATGGTGGCACTGCTTTTCAGAGTCATTTGTGGTGGACGCTAAATGATAGGTCTTATAGTAACCCTAAAAGTACACATCATACAATAAATTACAATACATGAGTTCACAGCTGCACGCGTATATAGAAAATGTTTTTTTTATTATTATGTTACACCTTTCCTGATGTGGGCTCCCAGACCGTTGTCGAGGAGCACAGGGGAGACGTTCCCTCCAGGGCCGATGTTATCTTAGTGTTATTCTTAGTTATTCTTAGTTTCACTAACTTTACAGTACACGTTTGCAAAGACACAACCGGACTCGTTCATTAGTTCACTAGACTGACACACGCTACCGCTCGCTCTCCTCGCTCGTCCACTCACACACACATACTGCCATTCCCGCGCACACACATACGCTACTCTCGTAACAATTATTATTTACAACAGTTAGCTGAACATTATAGGGTCCCGGCCTTCCATTCCCTGTTTTCTCAGTTAAACACAGAAATCAACTACATTTGTCCCGGTGTTTCTTACATGTGAAATGAAGCAAAAAAATGCGCTTTCTTTCTCCGGTAACGCAGTCGTTCGAGACGCCTTTCCTCTTCGTTTTTTCTTCTATCTGTCTCTAACTCATGCTCCAATCTTTCATCGATCGATGCGGATGTTGTGGATGCAACGGAATATATGATGCATCACTGCAGCAACATTTAAGATGATCGCGATGAGTTTTGCCCGTTCTGCCTCCCTGCTGTCTGCGGTCAAACCAAAACAGAGAGAGTGACAGCGGCCTTCCTTATCCCGCCTCTTGATAATTTAGACCCTACGTCATATCCCAACCCTTGCAAGCCCACCCCCCTAAACCAGCCGGAGATTCTAATGATGTCTGAGCGACAACGATGTCCGCATATCAGGCATCAAGTGTGAATAAGTGTGAATGACCCTCACGGTCGAACCTCCTGATGTACAAATGCGGAGAAAAGACGGAGGACAGGTGTAAAAACGGCTAATAACTTCATTTTCAGCCTGTCCATATATTTCAATTTCAATAATCTGAGAAAGATTATTGAATATTTGGATTATTGTTTTTCAGAAGGAGGCAGGAGAGAGCAGACTCCCCTGGACCCAGGTGTGTCTCCATGAAGAGTGACTGGTCTATGGATATACCTCCTGCCCTTAAAGATGGACGGCCCTCCAGAGAGGAGAGGTAGGGGTTTCAAACAGACCATAAAAGAGACAAGTTGGTTGTTATCAGACTCTACTGATACTGATGTTTACAAGTCTGGGGAAATAAAAGTGTGTGTGTGTGTGTGTGTGTGTGTGTGTGTGTGTGTGTGTGTGTGTGTGTGTGTGTGTGTGTGTGTGTGTGTGTGTGTGTGTGTGTGTGTGTTCCCCACAGACACCAGGAGAGGTCAAAGGTTACCAGTGCTCAGTCTCTACAGCAGCATCAAACAGAGCTGATCAAGGTGTGTAAATGTCCACCAAGACGTTTGACTTCAGCTCTACATGAACATTAGAAAGCATCTCTTGTCCAGCGGGAAGGGAATCCAGGAAAGATGCTTCTGATGTCCTCAGTTAGTTCAGAGTAAAGTTCTCCGTGATTTTTTTCTGTTCCAGAGGGCTGAGGAGAACGCACACGCTTTTCTAGACAAGGAGCTGAAGAAGCTCTGGAGGGATCTCTTCTCAGATTACCCACAATGCTCAGAGAGTCAGAGGGAGGAGGAGGAGGTGGATGGTAAGAAGGAGGAGCAGAGGAGGCGCGCCATAGAGGGAGTGGTGGACATCACAAAGCTCTGCCTGATGGAGATGAACCAGGAGGAACTGGCCGACACACTGTGGGGCGGTAAGAGACTCTTATTTTGAAGACAGAAAATACTCTTATTTTGAAAACAGAGCAGTAAGAAACTTTTATTTGAAACTGAATATGCTGTTACATGCGGAAAAAAGAGATAGAAAAAAGTAGAAATAGATTTTCAGGTTTAATGGTTTGATCCAGATATGCAGGGTTATGGTGGGGGTATCAGGTTAAGTGGTTTGATCCAGATATGTAGGGTTATTGTGGGGGCATCAGGTTAAATGGTTTGATCCAGATATCTAGGGTTATTGTGGGGGTATCAGGTTAAATGGTTTGATCCAGATATCTAGGGTTATTGTGGGGGTATCAGGTTAAAGAATGCTAAGCATTATACTAGGGATGTGAATAACTCCAATTTTTCATGGTCGAATAATCGGTGGGTGGTATGAACGAATAATCGATTAATCGATGTGTGCCGACATTCACAAAGGCAGCCATGGATCATCGGCAAGAAATCACTTAATATCTTAAACGCAAAACAACAACTACCTGCTAAGTAGTTCCAGTCAAATTGTCTGTTCAGCCCTCAAAACGAGAGCTGGTAAATTGTGAAAAACGCATTAAACTGTAATCCGAAACGGGGTTATATGCTATAGTCCCTACAGTATCTGTGGTATAAAGGCTGAATCGCGACGGTCTACTTTCAACATAAAGAGTATGTATTTATAATTTGAAATTCGTCCCAACCTTTATACCACAGATACTATAGGGTCTATAGCATATAACCGCGTTGTCTGAATACAGTTTAATGTAACAGTAGCTGTGCGTTCGCACCAAACGCGACGGGGACACAAGATCCCATACAAAGTGAACGTAGAGACGCGTATCGGGCGAATTATTCGCTAGATAAAACCGGCGACAAGTTTTGATTTGCACAGGCGAGCGCGTTCACAAGGATTTGTGGCGCGACAAATTCGCTCGAGTTGAAATATTTCAACTTTGTCGCGAAATTCGCGTGATGACAGCCAATCAGCGTTCAACCGGCCAACTCAGTGCAGTGCAGTCCGGGGTGAACCGCAGCATGGAGGAGAAAGTGATTGCTGCCGTTTGCGACTCCCGGAGCTCTATATATAATAGTATATAATATGATATAATTGTATATATAATATCACGGCCAAAAGCTCTGTGCGCCTCCGGATGGCCGTAGCGCGGGGAGCTCTCGTAGGGATTGGGCTTCTCGGGGTTTGTTTACCTGCGTTGCTATGGTTTCCGGTCTTGTGTGTTCCAACGGTTTATTAGGTAGGCCTATCTAATAAATCCGTGTCTAATCAATACTTCATTCACTGCCTCTTCCGTGGTCATTACAATATTATGAATAGACTGCCTCGGGTCCTCCGACGTCTCTCCCTCTTCCACAAAAGGTAAAGACATGCAATGGTGGTTATCTCGGCCGTGGTTGAGAATGAATTGGCATGAAGCACCGTTGGCGGCCAAAAGTTGTGGCGCGACAAATTCTCTTGACTTGCACAGCGACAGATTATGATTTGTGGCGCGGCAAAACTTTGGCGACAACGCGAACGGGCGACAAGTTTGGTGTGTCGCGTTTGGTGTGAACGCACAGTAAGCTGACAACATCGCTACTTAACACCGCAGCTACAAATTAACCGCACGGAGATAACCATGGCAACCGGTCAAACACATTTTCTGATGGCGATAATTCTGCGCGCACATCCGCCGTGTTGATAAGCAAATAATCCCCCTATAAATGAATGGTCTTCATTTATTTTCTATGACAAGTGACCGTGGTATAAGCGGGATAATGCGCTTGGACACCTGTCCAACATTATTTCTGTCCTTTAATTCTTGTTTATTTGAATTGGGAAAAAATGTTAACGGTCCAAATGTTAAAAATCGACTTTGACCCTCGGGAACGAATAATCAAATATTCTGACCCATCCCTACATTATACTGCAGATCAACAGCAGAATAACTCAGTTGAAGAGATGCAACACTATCTTGTTATATCAGCATAACAAGTCACTGATTCACTATCATTATTACTATCAATATTGACCTGGTTCAACCGATGTCACCTTCCACTAACTGATGTCTTCTGTTGTTTTCTCTTTTAGGATCTGATGCTGTCGATTGCCAACAAAAAATCAAGTCTCATTTGAGGCAGAAGTTCAATTGTGTGTTTGAGGGAATCGCTAAAGCAGGACAGCGAACCGATCTGAATGACTTCTACACAGAGCTCTTCATCACAGAGAGAGGCAGTGGAGAGGTCAACAAGGACCATGAGGTCAGACTGATTGAAACATCTTCCAGGAAACCAGCCAAGGAGGAAACACCAATCAGATGTGAGGACATCTTTAAACCCTTACATGGAAAAGATCAACCAATCAGGACAATAATGACAACTGGAGTGGCCGGCATTGGTAAAACCGTCTTAACACACAAGTTCACTCTGGGCTGGGCTGAAGGCAAAACCAACCAGGACATACACTTCACATTTCTCCTAACTTTCAGAGAGCTGAATTTATTGAAAGGGAAAGAGTTTAGCTTGGTGGAACTGCTTCATCACTTCTTTATTGAGACCAAAGAAGTAGGAATCTGCAGATTCCACCGGTTCCAAGTTGTCTTTATCTTGGATGGTCTGGATGAGTGTCGACTTCCTCTGGACTTCCAGAACAACCCGATCTGGACTGATGTCACAAAGTCCACCTCGGTGGACGTACTGCTGACAAACCTCATCAGGGGCGTCCTGCTTCCCTCCGCTCGCATCTGGATAACAACACGCCCTGCGGCAGCCAATCAGATCCCTGCTGAGTGTGTTGACCAGGTGACAGAGGTGAGAGGGTTCACCGACCCACAGAAGGAGGACTACTTCAGGAAGAGATTCAGAAAGGAGACGCTGGCCAGCACAATCATCTCCCACGTCAAGAAATCACGAAGCCTCCACATCATGTGCCACATCCCGGTCTTCTGTTGGATCACTGCTACAGTTCTGGAGGACTGCTTCAAAACATCCCAGAAGGGAGAAGAGATGCCCAAAACCGTGACTCAGATGTACAGCCACTTCCTGAGGGTTCAGTCCATACAGGGGGACAGGAAGTACCATGGGAGAGCTGAAACAGATCCAAACTGGAGTTCAAAGAGCAGGGAGATCATTGTTTCTCTGGGAAAACTGGCTTTTAACCAGCTGGAGAACGGCAACCTGATCTTCTACGAAGCAGACCTGGCAGAGTGTGGCATCGATATCAGAGCAGCCTCAGTGTACTCAGGAGTGTTCACCCAGATCTTTAAAGAGGAGTGTGGGCTGTACCAGGACAAGGTGTTCTGCTTTGTCCATCTGAGCATCCAGGAGTTTCTGGCTGCCCTTTATCTGTCTTGGTCCTTCATCCACAATGGTGTCAATCTGCTCTCAGAAGAACAGCCAGCCTCCGTTGAACATAAACTCCTACTCTTCTACCAGAGTAATGTGGACAAGGCCTTACAGAGTGAGAACGGACACCTGGACTTGTTCCTCCGCTTCCTCTTGGGCCTCTCTCTGGAGACCAATCAGATTGTCCTACGAGGTCTGCTGGGAAAGACAACAAGTAGCTCTCAGACCAAGAAGGGAACAGTGTCTTACATCAAGAGGAAGATAGGTGAAGATCTCTCTCCAGAGAGAAGCATTAATCTGTTCCACTGTCTTAATGAGCTGAACGACTGTTCTCTAGTGGAGGAGATCCAACAGTCCCTGACATCAGGAAGTCTCTTCAAAACACATGTCTCTCCTGCTCAGTGGTCAGCTCTGGTCTTCATCTTACTGTCATCAGAAGAGGAGCTGGAAGTCTTTGACCTGAATAAATACTCAGCTTCAGAGAAGGGTCTTCTGAGGCTAATGCCAGTGATCAAAGCCTCCAAAAGATCTCTGTAGGTTCACTCATAATAATGTATGACAATACACAACACAATATACCTGATAGTAGAATATATAAGTTACAACTAACAAAACTTATCTTTAGGTTCACTAATAACATGCATTACAATAAACCCCCTAACCCACTTTTCTAATAAAGATAAAGACAATAACTTAATTTAAAGTTACACAGATTATTCAATTAACGTTTAAGGATCTAATGCAGTTCAATTAATAAAACATATCTTATTCAATTTTTTAACACCTTGAAGCAACCAATAACGGATTAACGTCCAATAACGTAATAACTGCCATTAACGTAATAATTTAAATGTAATAAAGCCAATAACATAGTAACTTGCCAATAATGTAATAAAGTTGTTGAGCCAATCATTTAATAACTTTTTTACCAATAATGTAATAACTTACTACGTTATTGGCTGGTTATTACGTTGTTGGCCTTGTATAATTTTTTTTTTGAAAATGTAATAACTGAGCCAATGATGTAATATATGAGTTATCACTTTATTGTATTTTCATTTTGTATCACATGTTTAAATATCTGACCTTACAGTGACCCCTCCACTCTCATACCCCCTCCAAAGGATGCTTTAAAGGAGCAAAGAGTGAATTTGGATATATATGTAACTCTAAGGTTCCCCTATAGTAGAACTTTGAAAAGCTCACGACTCCGTTGAAGCGTCTGCGTGGTGACGGAGTTGGATCCACAGAGTACTATAACAGAACCCTAAGGGTTCCATATAAATCCAAAGGAGGGGAGGGGGGTAGGAGGGTGGAGGGGTAACTGTAAGGTCAGATATTTAAACATGTGATGCAAGATGCAATAATAAGGCTAAGGGTGACAGTTTCTCTCCAGAAATTGAAAGTAAAATAAAGTGATGCCTCATTTATTATGTTATTGGCTCAGTTGTTACAATTTCTAAGTATTCTTTTAATACAAGCAGCTAATAACGTAATAAGTTGTTATTCTTTGCAAAAAGTTATCACGTTATTGGCTCATCAGCTTTATTACATTGTTGGCAAGTTATTACGTTATTGGCTTTATTACATTTAAATGACCTTACTGGCAGTTATTACGTTATTGGTCGCTATAACGTTATAGGTTGATACCCAAGTCCTTCATTACGTTTAAGGTAAAAGATGTAGGTCATTTTAATGACAGTTCCTAACATGTTGTGTTTATTGTTTGTGTGAAGGCTGAATGGCTGTCTTCTGTCAGAGAGATGCTGTGAAGCTCTGGCCTCAGTTCTCAGCTCCAACTCCTCTAGTCTGAGAGAGCTGGACCTGAGTACCAATGATCTACAGGATTCAGGAGTGAAGCTGCTCTCTGCTGGACTGGGGAGTCCACACTGCACACTGGAAACTCTCAGGTCAGTTTTACTCAAGGTACAATTCTAAATAAATGCTGAACATCAAAGTTATATAACTCAGCTTATATCTCAGTACCTGTGATGACCATGTTCATGACTTTGGTATCATATAAAGGCTACACATTGTTGTTTAGGTGGATATTCTAATACATCCATATGCCTAGTTTGACACCTAAGACCTCCTGAAAGCCTTAACAGCAATTTTTCCAAAAAAAGATTTGAAACTTGCAATTGTCACACAAAATGTATTTTAAAAGCTTACTATGTCCAGTATTCGCTGTTCAAATAGATAAAATAAAAAACCCCACATATGAACAGGTTACAGAAAAATATTGTTACATTGTATAACCAGGGTGAAGCGACAACTCATAAAATCTCTATTTATTGTGAAATAATAAATAAGAAGAGCAAATAATTAATAATAGTTTATTAATAGTTAAATAAAGTTGTATTGTGGTGACCCACAACGGCAATAATAAGACATACATTCACCAAGGGACTGTACCTTTAAGGAAAAGGGTTTTGGGGTAACAGTTCCGGTTTACGACAGTTCGGGTTTACGAGTGTTCCGGTTTACGGCAGTTGCGTTTCGGACTCATGCTGGAGTGTCTTGTATTATTGAAGTGGAGAGTAAAGCCGGCTCGACCCATCTCCGTCTCTTGTCTAGTCATTAACCGCACTCCACAATTGGTGACCCCCAACGCGAGTTGGATACGGCTGGATTATGTTGCACATCGACGGTGATAACAACGCGCCCGCTGTGACGCCGGCCGCCGCTGGCGGCGCGGCTAACGACGCGGCTAACGTTGGCGCTATCTATGCTGCCACCGTCAAGTTACCGGACTTTTGGCAGCACAACCCACGGTCGTTGTTCCAACACATCGAAGCCCAGTTCCAGCTTAGAGGAATAACGCAGGACGTGACGAAGTATTTCCACGTGGTAGCAGCCTTAGATGCCTCGACGACGGCCAGGTCTATGGCGCGGTTGGAGGCTCCTCCAGCTGTCGGCAAGTACGACGCACTCAAGACGTTCCTACCGGTCCTTTTTGAACTGTCGGAGCTGGAGAAGGCGGACCGCCTGCTTTCCCTGAACGGCCTGGGTGACGGCAAGCCGTCCGAGTTGATGGAGAGGATGCTGGCCGTGCTGGGCTCGGCGGATCCCTCCTTCCTTTCGCCCACATCTTCCTGCGGCAGCTTCCAGCACCCGTGCGCACCGCACTGGCCAGCTCCCCCCTCTTTGCCTGCAAGGACTACCGGGCGGTGGCTGTGGAGGCCGACAGGATTTTCCTCGCCAACAGGCAGCAGTTTGTCCATGCGCTGCTGCCCCCCCAGCACACGTCGGCCCCGCTTCCGCCCCCGGGGTAAGACCCGGACACCGCAGCCGCTGTGACAGCCCGCCGACAGCGTGACGACGGTGTTGTTACTACCATGCCAGGTTTGGGGCCAAGGCCAAGCAGTGTCGCCAGCCTTGCAGTTTTGGGGCCCCGGGAAACGTCCGGGCCAGCGCTCGTTAACAGCTGTGAGCGCTGGTCGGGACTGCAAGCTGTTGTTCGTCACTGACGCCTTGTCCGGCGGGCGGCTGCTGGTCGATTCTGGGGCTCAGCGCAGCATCCTGCCGGCGACGCCTGTGGACACTATGGCTGGCGGCCATGGCCCCCCGATGGACGCCGCCAACGGCACACCCATTCGTACCTATGGCACGAGGTATGTGGAGGTGTGTTTCGGCGGCCGGCGCTTCGGCTGGGATTTCGTCATGGCTGCCGTGTCTACGCCACTCCTGGGGGCGGATTTCCTCTGCGCCGACAGGCTGCTGGTGGATGTTACGAACTGCCGCCTGATCGACGCCCTCTCTTTTGCTTCGTACCCCTGCACGCTGGGGGGGGGTGGGGGGGCTTTGTCTTGCGAACACGTTCGCCACCGGGGTCCTGGATCAACGCCTGCTGCTGAGTTTCCTGACATCACCACGCCCACGTTTTCATCGGCTGTGGCTAAGCATGGCGTGGAGCACTACATCACCACGGTTGGCCCCCCGGTCTATGCATGGGCCCGGCGCCTCGACTCTGCCAAGCTCGCGATCGCCAGGGAGGAGTTCGCCACCATGGAGCGCCTCAGCATCGTACGCCGTTCCAACAGTCCGTGGGCCTCCCCCTGCACATGGTGACCAAGGCTGATGGCGGTTGGCATCCCTGTGGTGATTTCTGTCGCCTGAACAACGCCACCACCCCCTACCGGTACCCGGTACCGCACATTCAGGACTTCTCCGCCCACCTGGCCGGCGCCGCCATCTTTTCGAAGGTGGACCTGGTACGCGGTTACCATCAGGGGCCCGTCTGCCCGCAGGATGTCCCCAAGACGGCGGTCATCACGCCCTTTGGACTTTTTGAGTTTCTGAGGTTGTCTTTCGGCCTCAAGGGCGCAGCACAGACGTTTCAGCGCCTCATGGACTCTGTGCTGCGGGACCCGCCGTTCCTATTCGTCTACTTGGACGACATTCTCGTTGCCAGTTCGTCCGCAGACGACCACCTGACGCAACTACGGCAGCTGTTTGGTCGGCTCAGTGAGCATGGTCTCATTGTCAACCTGGCCAAGTGCGAGTTTGGCCGGTCATCCATCACTTTCCTCGGCCACCACGTCATCCCACAGGGGGCGGTTCCCCTCCCGGCCAAGGTGGACGCCATCGCCAGTTTCCCACGCTGTGAAGTCCCTGCAGGAGTTCCTGGGCATGGTGAACTTCTACAACCGTTTCCTCCCCCATGTGGCCCAGCTCATGCGACCCTCGACCCCTCGTGTTGGATTGGTCCACAGAGATGACGGCTGCCTTCGATGCTGCCAAGACCGCGCTGGCCAACGCTGCTCCGCTGGCGCACCCGTCTCCGACCGCCCCTGTTGCTCTTACTACGGACGCCCCGATTACGCCGTAGGGGCTGTGTGTGAGCAGTGGGTGGGCGGAGCCTGGCAGCCGCTGGCCTTTTTCAGCAGGAAGCTCCGTGACACCGAGAGGAAATACAGCGCCTTCGACAAGGAGCTCCTGGCTCTTTTCCTTGCCACCCGTCATTTCCGTTTCCTGTTGGAGGGCCGTCGGTTCACGGCTTTCGTTGACCGCAAGCCACTGACGTTCACCATGGCCAAGTCTTCGGAGCCATGGTCTGGTCGGCAGCAGCGTCAGCTCTCCGCCATCTCTGAGTACACCACTGACATTCAGCATGTGGCCGGCAAGGACAATTTTGTAGCCGACTGCCTCTCTCGGGTGGTTATTGGTTCCGTCCACTTGGGCCTCGACTACGCAGCTATGGCTGGGGATCAGGCTACAGACTCTGAGGTACAGGCCTACAGGGCGGCCCCCACGGCGCTCCTCATGGAGGATGTGGTATTTGGCACGGCCAACACTACGCTCCTCTGCGACGTCTCCACTGGCCAACCGCGCCCCATGGTGCCTGCTGGCTGGAGGCATAAGGTCTTTGACACAATCCACAGCCTTTCCCACCCGGGGATGAAGGCCTCTGCCAAGCTGGTGGGGGCCAAGTTCGTCTGGCCGGGCCTGCGAAAGGACGTCAGGGCCTGGGCCGCTGTCTGTGTGGCGTGCCAGCGTGCAAAGGTGACTCGTCATACCAAAGCCCCCTTGGCTCTCTTTTGGCTCCCCTTGGCTCTTCTCAAAGTGCCGGAGAGGCGTTTCGACCATGTGAATGTGGACCTGGTGGGCTTGCTTTCACCCTCCCGTGGTTACACCTACCTCCTCACCATGGTGGACAGGATCACCAGGTGGCCAGAAGTGGTTCCCCTGTCCTCCACTACAGCAGCTGAGGTGGTGGCCCGGGCGTTCGTTATGGCTCGGGTGGCCCGTTTCAGCACACCATCCGACCTTTCCTCGGACCGGGGGACGCAGTTCACGTCGGAGCTTTGGACTGCGGTCGCCGGGGTCCTGGGGGTGAATGTCCACTGTACCACAGCCTATAACCCACAGATCAACGGGCTTTGCAAGCGGTTTCATCGGGACATGAAGGCCGCGCTCAGGGCCAGCCTTACGGGCAGCGACTGGGCTGACCGCCTCCCATGGGTTATGCTGGGCCTTCGCTCTGCCCCCAAGGACGATCTTCAGGCCTCGTCGGCAGAGCTGTTGTACGGCCAGCCTTTCGTTCCCATTCCGCCGTCTCACCATGGTCTCCCCCGGTGTTCCCAGGGATTTACCGTCAGCCAAGTACGTTTTCGTCCGCCACGATGGCCACCATACCCCGCTGCGGCCCCACTACGATGGCCCCTTCCGCGTCTTGGAGGGTGGGCCTAAGAACTTTTTTTGTGGATATGGGGGGCAGGCCTGAGCGGGTGGCTATAGACCGGCTCAAGCCTGCCCATGTGGATATTGGCGAACCGCTCCAGCTGGCTCAGCCCCCGCGGCGGGGGCGCCCACCTGCGGCAGCCTCAACCCCTCGCCCTGTGGCGGCCTCGACCCCTGGCCCTGCGGCGGCCTCGACCCCTGGCCCTGCGGCGGCCTCGACCCCTCGCCCTGCGGCGGCCTCGACCCCTGGCCCTGCGGCGGCCTCGACCCCTGGCCCTGCGGCGGCCTCGACCCCTGGCCCTGCGGCGGCCTCGACCCCTGGCCCTGCGGCGGCCTCGACCCCTGGCCCTGCGGCGGCCTCGACCCCTGGCCCTGCGGCGGCCTCGACCCCTGGCCCTGCGGCGGCCTCGACCCCTGGCCCTGCGGGGGCCTCGACCCCTGGCCCTGCGGCGGCCTCGACCCCTGGCCCCGCCGCGGCCTCGACCCCTGGCCCCGCCGCGGCCTCGACCCCTGGCCCCGCGGCGGCCTCGACCCCTGGCCCCGCGGCGGCCTCGACCCCTGGCCCCGCGGGGGCCTCGACCCCTGGCCCCGCGGCGGCCTCGACCCCTGGCCCCGCGGGGGCCTCGACCCCTGGCCCCGCGGGGGCCTCGACCCCTGGCCCCGCGGGGGCCTCGACCCCTGGCCCCGCGGGGGCCTCGACCCCTGGCCCCGCGGCGGCCTCGACCCCTGGCCCCGCGGCGGCCTCGACCCCTGGCCCCGCGGGGGCCTCGACCCCTGGCCCCGCGGCGGCCTCGACCCCTGGCCCCGCGGGGGCCTCGACCCCTGGCCCCGCGGCGGCCTCGACCCCTGGCCCCGCGGGGGCCTCGACCCCTGGCCCCGCGGCGGCCTCGACCCCTGGCCCCGCGGCGGCCTCGACCCCTGGCCCCGCGGCGGCCTCGACCCCTGGCCCCGCGGGGGCCTCGACCCCTGGCCCCGCGGCGGCCTCGACCCCTGGCCCCGCGGGGGCCTCGACCCCTGGCCCTGCGGCGGCCTCGACCCCTGGCCCTGCGGGGGCCTCGACCCCTGGCCCTGCGGCGGCCTCGACCCCTGGCCCTGCGGCGGCCTCGACCCCTGGCCCTGCGGCGGACTCGACCCCTGGCCCTGCCTTTTGCCCTTCTCCTGTTGAGCGCAGCTGTCCTGGCCGCCTGGTCTGCCCCCCTAGGCGTTGATTTTTCTAGGGACTGTTATGTGCTAGTATGTTCTGTTTAACACTAGTGGGTGTCCGATGTTCTCTGTAGGTTCCCTGTTCGGTCTGGACCTGTTAGTTTGGGTGAATTCTGGAGGGGGCCTGTGTGGTGACCCACAACGACAATAATAATACAATTGCAAATGTACAAATATATATCTAAACATATAAATACTTTATTGTTGAAATGTAGGATACATTAATATTTTTATGTTCTAACTATTAATAATAGTTACCTCACTATTTTAAAACATATTTACCTTTCTCAGTGAGTTCTGTTACCTGGACACTATTTGGGTTGAACCAATAGGATTGGTTGATAAAGAGACTTCAGGGTCATCTGGGGAAGGGTGAGAGGTCACGGGTGAGCGGGAAAAAGGAGAGAGAGGGAAGAGACAAAGGAGGAGAGTACTTTATTCTCTGTAGAGATCGCCCAGCTAAATGATATTTAAACATTTACTCATTAGTTGTTTGACGGTTAAATTAGCATGGGAGAGAGTGTATGTGGGGATGGTTTTATTTGAGTCTCTGTTCATGTCGGGGATCTTTTACACGTTTAGTGTGAAGCTAGCTTGGTTTGCTAACCCACGGAGCATCCTCTGAACGGGATATAAATCATCAGAGTAGAACACAAGGTCCACAGCAGGGGGTCAGGTAGCACCAGGTTCTCAGCAGGGGATCAGGTAGCACCAGGTCTACAGCAGGGGGTCAGGTAGCACCAGGTCCACAGCAGGGGGTCAGGTAGCACCAGGTCCACTGCAGGGGGTCAGGTAGCACCAGGTCCACAGCAGGGGGTCAGGTAGCAACAGGTCCACAGCAGGGGGTCAGGTAGCACCAGGTCCTCAGCAGGGGGTCAGGTAGCACCAGGTCCACTGCAGGGGGTCAGGTAGCACCAGGTCCACAGCAGGGGGTCAGGTAGCACGTGGTGACCGGAAAGCCGCGCGGTTCAGCTGAGGAAGATCATCCCAGGATTCCAGTTTCTGCCTGCCGCCTCCTCCGTCTTTTCTCATAACGGAACCAGGACTTTGTTTTGCTCGTTTTAAGAATGAAGAGTGTATCGTGATGCGACACCGAGCCGTACAGGCCTG
Organism: Pollachius pollachius; assembly: GCF_949987615.1. Taxonomy (NCBI): domain Eukaryota; kingdom Metazoa; phylum Chordata; class Actinopteri; order Gadiformes; family Gadidae; genus Pollachius; species Pollachius pollachius. The sequence continues at coordinate 292,167 of NW_027641692.1, read as the reverse complement.
CAACGTTTATGGCGGTAGATCACTGACTAAAGTCACGAGCACAAATTACTTTGCGCTCCCACACAAGTTACACATCTGTGGACACGAATCATTACTGTAAGCACTGATACTGCACTCGCGCTCAGTAGTTCTTTGACCACGAGAGCAACAATAAAGCCTGTGAGGAAGAAACGATTTATTGAGTACACACGTAAAGTGAAGCAGCACACAACTGACCCCCGCGCGCACAAATGCTGTCTTCGCTCTCGTGCTCACAAAAGGTTTTACTGCTCGCTCTGATATTTTTTCTCCTCAAGACACAATATACATTATATTGGAATATAACTTCTAATAATATACAAAACATCTCTGTAGATCTACTACTATCATGTATTACAATACATAATAAACATAATAAATACAATAAAAAGCAATATTAATATACAAAACGATTTCCAAACACTATAAAACAACTATGCAATATGATAAATAAATGAATAAATGTTAAATTAATAAAACATTTCTAATAATTGATTTAAACAAAAGTCCTTCATTACGTTAAAATTAAAAGATCTGGTTAAATAAAGGTTTAAAAATATATATATAACTTATTTTAATCACAGTTGCTAACATGTATTTATTGTTTGTGTGAAGGCTGAATGGCTGTCATCTGTCAGAGAGATGCTGTGAAGCTCTGGCCTCAGTTCTCAGCTCCAACTCCTCTAGTCTGAGAGAGCTGGACCTGAGTACCAATGATCTGCAGGATTCAGGAGTGAAGCTGCTCTCTGCTGGACTGGGGAGTCCACACTGTACACTGGAAACTCTCAGGTCAGTTCTACTCAATATCTCAAACAGTTACACCACAAGTTCTACATCAGAGGACATTGAACAGATTTACCTCCAGAAAGTTAACAGGTCTAAATAAATAAGTAAATGATGTCGTCTCAGGGCTCAAGACAAAAACTCAAATGCGCACCCCTTTATTAGACGTGAAAATGTTCTTGGTCTCCTACCATCCATCTGTGTCCATTCATGTGAACAGATTCACTCACTTTAAATGAGTTTAAGTTAATGTTTAGAATGCATAGGGGGCAGTGCTTAATTTGAGCCGGAACACGCCGGAACATGTTCCGGGACCTCCTGTGTCACTATGAAGAATGAATTCACTTCAGTTCAATGTTGTTATCTGTCTTGTTAGACTTTATTCCCCATTGAAGTTCCACGGAGGGGGGAGGGGTGGAGGGAGGGGGAGGGACAACGAAAACATACATAATAGTAGAATATTAAAGTTATGATAACATAGAGGACATCTTTCGAGGTTAACTTATAACATGTATCTCAATATACATCACGTTATAGTGTTGTGTTCATTATTAATAAAAGGTAACCCACTATTTTAAAACGTTATAACCTTGTTCAGTAGTCTGGTTATATGGACGCTTTGGGTTTAACCAATAGGATGTGTTGATAAAGAGACTTCAGGGTCATCTGGGGGAAGGGTGAGAGGTCACGGGTGAGCGGGAAAAAGGAGAGAGAGGGAAGAGACAAAGAAGGAGAGTACTTTATTCTCTGTAGAGATCGCCCAGCTAAATGATATTTAAACATTTACTTATTAGTTGGAACCAGTAGTGGTGTCGCGTTGTCCTGCTTACTACGGTGAGGGTTTTGTATAATTTAATTAATAATTAAGGGTGACACTGACACATTTGCCGCCCTAGGCACTGGACCAGGAAGTGCTTCATAAAAGGACCGTCACCAACGCAACGCCACTTGTGTTTGGAGTAGGACGTTCACAAACTGGTTGGCAGACTGGAAAAACACAGGATTTTACACACGTGTGTGTGTGTGTGTGTGTGTGTGTGTGTGTGTGTGTGTGTAGCTTGTCTGGCTGCCTGGTCACACAGGAAGGCTGTGCTTCTCTGGCCTCAGCTCTGAGCTCCAACCCCTCCCATCTGAGAGAGCTGGACCTGAGCTACAATCACCCAGGAGACTCTGGAGCTGCGCTGCTCTCTGCTGGACTGGAGGATCCACGCTGGAGACTGGACACTCTCAGGTATGGAGAGGACAGCTCACCACTCAGGGACAAAGTCTCCTACAAGGATTCATGCCGCTGCTAGATGAAGTGGTTTGAAGAGGCAGCTGTAACTCACGTTGTGTACAACGTTATGAGACGGCCGATGATGAAGGTGAATGTTTCAACATGCTGCTCTCACTTTGTTTCTCCCCCAGTGTGGAGCACGGTGGAGTGTGGAGGCTGAAACCAGCTCTAAAGAAGTGTAAGTGTCTGTTTGATTCATCACATCACACACTCACTACTGAGATGGAAAGTCCATCCACACAGCAGGAAGTGAGATCAGATCCTACTGGGAATGAGGATGATGGCTGACATCATGTATCTTCCATATATTAATACTGTCCAATCATCATGACGATAACATCTGGGCTCGGGGGAGGGGGAGGGGGGAGATGGGGGGGTGGTTGACGGGGCAATAGCAATAGCGTTACTATTACATCACATGACCCCCCCCCCCCCCCCTCACATGTCATGTTCAGGAGAACAGTACCAGTGATGATGATGAGGATGAAGAAGGGTTCAGCAGCTCATCATGTCTGGTTCTCCCTCAGATGCCTGTGAACTCACCCTGGACCCCAACACGGCCCACAGAGACCTCTCTCTGTCTGAGGACAACAGGAAGGTGACGTGGGCCGGAGAGGACCAGTCGTATCCGGATCACCCAGAGAGATTTGACTCCTGGCCCCAGGTGTTGGGTAGAGAGGCTCTGACTGGCCGCTGTTACTGGGAGGTAGAGTGGGAAGGAGCTGTTGATATAGGAGTGACATACAGAGGAATCACAAGGAGAGGAGGGGGTGGTGACAGCGGGCTTGGACTGAACAACAAGTCCTGGGGTCTTGATTGTTCTGATGATCGTTACTCTGCCTGGTACAACGGTACAGTAACAGCCCTCCCTCCCCCCCCCGCTGGCTCCACCAGAGTAGCAGTGTATCTGGACCGGCCTGCTGGCTCTCTGTCCTTCTACAGAGTGTCCCCAGGTGGAGGAGGGTCCTCAGACACACTGACACACCTCCACACCTTCTGGTCCTCCTTCACCCAGGAGGACCTCCTCCCTGGGGTCGGGTTAGGGTGGGAGGGGTCATCAGCGTCTCTGTGTCGGTTGTAGACACACACACACACACACACACACACACACACACACACACACACACGAGGGGAAGGGGGGTGAGGGGGGGGGGGGGGGGGGTGAGGGTGTTGCCCCCCCTCAGGGTAGCTGTGTTAGAGAGCCCACCCCGTCCCAAGCTCTGGTGCCCCAAACTCCCCAACGTTTCTAAGGCTAAGCCTTCCTCTGGGCCCTTTAATGTTGTTAGACTAACAGAACCACTTTTCTGCTGGGGACAGAGAGAGCTGTCAGAGAAAGGTGGAGCTTCACCGCCCAGCAGAGGGAGGTGTCTGGACAGTCCATTTCCTTTATTTTACAATTTTAAATCTGTTTTGGTTTAATCATGAGTAACCTAATGAGTTTTTTATTTTTAAATTATCTTACATCTAGTTTACTTGTGGATGATGAGTATACTTTTTTATGTTTATTATTGCCTTTTATGCTTCATTTTGTTGATTTAGATAATTGTTAATTGTTTACCAGTAGATCCACTGAATTCTCATTTAATGGTTGATCTTTAAACTATGTTTAATATGATGGAGAGGGAGGAATGTAGAATGTTGGTGTATTTTAGTGTCTCTCTGTGTTCACATCTCTTAGTCTAGGAACAGGCCAGTGCCTCTCCTACTGTACGAGGTGTTATTTCCAACATTCTGTCATTTATGATGTCCCAACAAGGACGAACCAACCCGGTCGTCTTGGACATAGCCAGGGCCATATACCTTATCAAGGGAGACACTGTTATTTTGTTATTCACGCTTTCTTTCCTATAATACTGGCCCCAAACCTTTGGTTCGCTGAGAAGAGGGATCGACAGCCAAGGAGCACGTCTGGAGACTGCTCCTCACCTCCTACACTGAGACTATCCCACCTAAGTCTGTACCTGTGCTGTATTACATCCTCCAATAAACCTTCTATTCAACTCTCTGACCCAACCTGGCAAGTTGATTTGATTTCCACTTCAAGAATTACTGCTACGAGGGAGAAATACACAACGCAGTCTTTAAGAACAGTTTAGAAATAAGCAGAAATCAAACACATAAAGATCTATTTCACCTCATTTATGTTCTTATCTTTATTTTTTGTTGCGGAAAGCTTTTTTTGCAGTCAATTCTGTTGAACATTTTATTGTTTTAGAGTAACAAATAAGTTACCTTTTTTTACTTGTGCACTGATTTCATCATATTTTTTCTTTTTTCTTTCTCATTTTCTTACTGTAGTGTTTTTCATTTTACTGATCAGTGCAATTACTGTCCGGTGAGTTTTGCCAAAATTGGTAACATTGGTGTATTTTCAGAACTCCAACAATGTTGCAGTATCAACTAAAGGTGTACAGCATGACTCTGTGGGATTGTGAGTTTAGCCCATTGGAGCTCATTGGATAGACAAATATGTATTGGATCCTATCGAGATACAATTGTGTCAATGCAATATTTATGTGATATATTCACAGTATTGTATTAAAATATGGCAACAATATTTATACTGTATGTACCACCTAATTGCAACTTTAAAAAAGGAAGCTTTTTCGAAACCATTGTATACATTTAAATATGTAACATGGCCTCATGAAGTCAAAACATGGGTAAACAGTATTTTGATGGAAGTGTTTTATATTTATCTGTGTTTAATTGATGCTCTCTAAGAGACATTCATATGATCGTTGTGTTTCTCGTTTTGGTATCAGTTTTGAGAAGTTTTGACAAAATGGTAAACTCTTTTCAGATTTGTCCTTGGCGTTTTAAGAAATTGAGCTATAGTTTCAGAAAACGTGTTTAAACAATTGAGAAAAACTGTCAGAAAAGCTTTCTGCTTGTTCAGAACGCCGCTGATAGACTCCTAGCGTCCTATTTTAGCGGTTTGAAACACAAGTGAGAAGCGCAAAACAGAAGTAGCTTTTTGGGCGGGGCTCTGCCGCTGTTGCTATTATAATGGTGGATACATTAGTCTTGCGCCCGACGAAAATCTAAAAAGGGTTGCCCTGAAGTAGCCTAATTTCCTGCAGGTGTGGTTTGGGCCTAACGTGCAATAAACCAATGAGAGTGCCGTCTCCCATTCCCTTAAAGAGCCATGAGCACATTTGAACCTGATGAGTTGATATTTTGACAGCGCGTTTACAATCTCCGATGAGACAGATGCATGACCACATGAATTTCAAACTTTAAATGGCTCAGTTTATGGCCAAATAATATGCCCCAATTCGCACATGGAACAGCGTTTTCTTCTACAACTTCCGAAATACTGAGTCGTCATGTAAATTGCGGCAAAGAATCCTAACACACATATGATTTGCGGTCCTGTGGCCGCAACTCTGTGTCTATTTGCGGCAATACATTAACAGACATCGTTTCTTACCAGTATTGTATACATTATCGTTATTGACTTGTGTTCCTAATATGCATGTGTCCCCCCGTTAATGTACATTGCCATGGACTGTATTATCCGTTACGTGTTTAGTTTGCATGTGTTGAAACAGATGGCTGCACTCTTGCATTCTTTTTAACACTCCCTCGCGGTAAAACAATGTTTTCTCACGAGGAAATACTCATCAATCCTAAAAGTTAAGGGCTTGTACACGATGTCGGTGTCAAGAAAATATGTGTTTGCTGTACGGTGTTTGCAGATGCATTGATTTAAATGCAACTTATTACCGCTGTATCAGCTGTTCTTTCCCAAATCATTTAACCAACGTTATCATGTACCCTAAAGCGAGATTTTGTTTTGGAAGGCTGGGATATAGCCTACTTTGCTCAAGTTTATCATTGTTATTATTATTATTTTCACGCATGGCATAACCTACTACAGTGTGCATTCATGCAGCCCCTATGGAAAAACTGTTGCAGTTCCAACCTGCCATGGTACGTCAAAATGCAATCGTAAACCTTAAACCAAGGAGAATCCCTGAGAAGGAAAGCATCCAGAAAGACCAAAATGTGGTCGGTCTCAGGAGGAGGAAACGGGATTCACCTCTACCTGCTCTGATACAGGAGGGGGTCCCCTCTACCTGCTCTGACCCTGGAGGGGGTCCACTCTACCAGGACCCGGTCTCTCTCTCTCTCTCGCTCTCTCTCTCATCCTCCCAGCTGGAGCAGGATGAAGGGGCCCCTGACTTTGGCCCCGCCTCCTTAGTCCCCTCCTGGGGCGCCATGGTAACGGGTGCGCGTGTGCGCGTCACTTCCTGTTCAGCTTCAACGTAAACCAATCAGCACCAAGGAGCAGGAGGACTGCACCGGGCTGGACCTCAGAGAGCTGGGGAGACCCCGCAGGACCACGACCAGATACAGGGGGGTTAGATAGTCTTCATCTGGGGTGGGGGAGGTACCAGGACCAGATACAGGGGGGTTAGATAGTCTTCATCTGGGGGGGGGGGAGGTACCAGGACCAGATACAGGGGGGTTAGATAGTCTTCATCTGGGGGGGGGAGGTACCAGGACCAGATACAGGGGGGTTAGATAGTCTTCATCTGGGGGTTAGGGCCCCCTTGGGGTCCGCCCCGGGGCGTGTGTGCGGTGGGAGCCCCCCTGACCCCCCCCAGAAGGTGCAGGCTCTGGGCAGGTACCTGGAGGAGCCCCAGCTGGCCCAGGTCTCCACCAACCTGCTGGACTACCAGGTCACAGCCCTCCACCCCGTCTACGAGGCCGTCTGCGGCCGCGCTCAGGTCAGGGCTCCTCCTGGGGCTGTGCTGCCATGCTCCAGTACTGGGAGTACTGCACAGCGTCACTGCATTGTGTAGTCCAGTGTTGTGTACCGCACAGCGTCACTGCATTGTGTAGTCCAGTGTTGTGTACCGTACAGCGTCACTGCATTGTGTAGTCCAGTGTTGTGTACTGTACAGCGTCACTGCATTGTGTAGTCCAGTGTTGTGTACCGTACAGCGTCACTGCATTGTGTAGTCCAGTGTTGTGTACCGCACAGCGTCACTGCATTGTGTAGTCCAGTGTTGTGTAGCGCACAGCGTCACTGCATTGTGTAGTCCAGTGTTGTGTACTGCACAGCGTCACTGCATTGTGTAGTCCAGTGTTGTGTACTGCACAGCGTCACACTGCATTGTGTAGTCCAGTGTTGTGTACTGCACAGCGTCACTGCATTGTGTAGTCCAGTGTTGTGTACTGCACAGCGTCACTGCATTGTGTAGTCCAGTGTTGTGTACTGCACAGCGTCACTGCATTGTGTAGTCCAGTGTTGTGTACTGCACAGCGTCACTGCATTGTGTAGTCCAGTGTTGTGTACCGTACAGCGTCACTGCATTGTGTAGTCCAGTGTTGTGTACCGCACAGCGTCACTGCATTGTGTAGTCCAGTGTTGTGTACCGCACAGCGTCACTGCATTGTGTAGTCCAGTGTTGTGTACCGCACAGCGTCACTGCATTGTGTAGTCCAGTTTTGTGTACCGCACAGCGTCACCGCATTGTGTAGTGCAGTGTTGTGTACTGCACAGCATCACTGCATTGTGTAGTCCAGTGTTGTGTACTGCACAGCGTCACCGCATTGTGTAGTCCAGTGTTGTGTACTGCACAGCGTCACTGCATTGTGTAGTCCAGTGTTGTGTACTGGACTACACAAGGCCTCACCTGGAGGAACTGGAAACCAGCGGAGAGGCAGAACCAGTCCCACTATGAGAGCACTTAACCAACCCTGTGGCTAACTAGCTGTGGCTAACTAGCTGTGGCTAACTGGCTGTGGCTAACTAGCTGTGGCTAACTAGCTGTCTCTCTCTGCAGGTCATCAGTAAACTAGGACTGGACTCTCTGGGACCGTCCAACCCCAAGGAGAGAGTCATTGAGTAGGTTATAGTACACACACACACACACACACACACACACACACACACACACACACACACACACACACACATAGACACACACACATAGACATACACACACACATACACACACTCACACACACACAGACAAACACACACACACACACGCAAACACACACTCACACAGACACACACATACACACAATATAGAATATAATAATTGCAGGAAGTATGCTCAATAGTAATGTGTGGCTGTCTCTTTAAAGAGCCGTTTCGGGTGTGCTGGTGTGCTACACGTTGTCTTGCCATGGGACGGTTCCCTCTGTAGAGAAGTAGGATGTGAAGGCCTCCCGGATCCTGATTGCTTCCCTCACTGAGTTGTTGGCAGCTACTCTTCCCAGACCTGGCAGAGGGTCCGCCTCACCAACTGGGATGTTCCCCCTCAATGCACCTGGGGGGGTTGTCCTCCGCAGGAAGTTATGGAGAACACAGGTAGCCTCCTGTGGCATTCTCCACGACCGGCCGAGCTCGGGACGGACGGTCGCTGAACACCCGGCGCTCTCCTGGCAGGATGCCACCAGGGGATGGCCTCACGAGGTCTTTTCCGAAGTGGAAAGGCCTCATCAGCCACAAAGTCATGTGGCTGTGGTCACATGATGGAGGAGGAGACCGGAGGGGAGGAGGTCCTGGCCCCCCCCCCTCCTCTTGGGGGTGCCCCTCTCCGTCCAGGAGTGCTTCGCCCTGCAGGGTACGGGGCTTTGAGGGTCTCTGCGTCCGCCCCCTACATGAGAGGAGTCAATGCTATTGCTCATTAGCCACTGGCTAAAGGGCGGATTACGGTTCCACGTCGACGCAACGATGACCCCGCAGACGCTTCCAGCCGTGGACCTGTTTCGGTTCTGCGTCGGGGTTCAGTGAGCGGACCAATCGCAGCCCTTGCCGCTGCGTCGCCTCGACGGAAGGTTAACGTGTTCGGGAGGCGCGCGTCAGGCCCTTGCTGTGGACGCAAGGAGGGTCCGCGAGGACGTAAGGGGTCCGTAAACCCTCTTGCGTTGCGTCGACGTGGTACCATAATCAGCCCCTAACAGATCCTTGGTTGGTCCCCCCCCGGACCACGGGCTGGGGTCCCGGCGCGGGGTGGTGGCGGTGGTGGACGCCCCCCCGGTGGCCCTGCTGAAGCGGGTGGGGCCATCCCCCCTGGGGGTCCCCAACACCAGCGAGCTCTGCATGTGGTCCGAGTCCCACAGCCACCTGTACGGCATCCCCCGGAACCCCACCACCTGGAGAGGGTCCCGGGGGGCAGCTCAGGTCTGTGCACACACACACACTTCAACATGTTTGCACACACACACACAAATGCTTGAACAGCCACAGATACACACACAAACAAACACACACACTCACTCACTCACTCACTCACTCACTGACTCACTCACATACGCTAAAGCCTACTCTTGAGACACAAACACACACACACACACACACACACACACACACACACACACACGCACACACGCAAGCACACACTAAAGCCTACTCTTGACACAAACACACAAACAAACACACACACACACACACACGCACAGACACACACTAAAGCCTACTCTTGACACACACACACAACACACACACACACACACACACTAAAGCGTACTCTTGAGATACACACACACACACACACACACACACACACTAAAGCCTACTCTTGACACACACACACACACACACACACACACACACACACAATAAAGCCTACTCTTGACACACACACACACACACACACACACACACACACACTAAAGCCTACTCTTGACACACACACACACACACACACACACACACACACACACACACACACACACACACACACACACTAAAGCCTACTCTTGACACACACACACACACACACACATACACAATAAAGCCTACTCTTGACACACACACACACACACACACACACACACACACACACACACACACACACACTAAAGCCTACTCTTGACACACTTGCGCTCAAACATCCATGCATGCTGTAATGAACCCCCCTAAAGGTATCCTGCCCATGCGTGACCCGGGGGTGGAGGCAGCATGGCATTACTCCACCGCTGTTACATGCAACAGAGATGAAGTCTCCACTAGGAACCAGCCCCCCCTGCGGTGTGTGTCCCCCGTCAGGGGCAGAAGGCAGCCTGCTGGTGGCGGCCGGGGCCGTGATCGGAGGGCCCTCGGACCTCGGAGGCAGTGTTCGTATGGCCTGTTTCTTCAACGGCCGTGAAACGACTTCAGGTAAGGGTGCACACACACACACACACACACATGCTGTGTGTGTGTGTGTAGAAGCTGATTTCATACATTCCCCCCCCCCCCTTATGGGGGGTTAAAGTGGCCTTTAAACGGAGCCGGAAACTAAAAGGCACACTCTTTAAATGTCTTGCACACACACAATCATAAACACATGCTCCAACGTGCATGCATGCACGCACACACAAAGAAGCACACACATTTGTTGGATTATTTAAGCTGCACTTTCTCTGACTGGACTTTGAAAGGACAACATCGTTACGGCATAAATAAATGCTGAATGTGTACAAGGTCAATGTGTCTATGAGCTCAGCTAATACTCATAATGCAGATCCTGATCCCCTTTTGTAAGTGTAGGAATATAAAGGACTGGTGTCCAGCGACACCCAGCACCCGCCCGTCTCGGGCCCCTTCAAGGAGGGCCTGAGCCCGGGGCCCATGTGCCGCTACTCCGAAGACCTGCTGCCCATGCTCCAGATCATGGCCGGGCCCAACGCCCAGAGGTGAGATCCGCCCGGCGACGGCGTCCCATTGGACGGCTCCACCTCCAACCCGCGGCCTCTAAGGCAGAGCTCTGGTTTTGATGGCGGACAGCGCCATGGTTCTGAGTAGTGCCGGAGGTTATAGCGCGACTGAATGGCGGCGCCGGAGGGAGTGCTTTGATTGGAAGTTGATTGCAAAGTTTCAATGGAAGTACTCCGCAGTGCTAGCACTACTCAACAGCAACACTGTGTGTGTGTGTGTGTGTGTGTGTGTGTTTGGAAGGTGTCAGGCGGCCGCTGCCTGGGAAGTATCCCTTAAGAAGCCATAAAAGTATTGGGGAAAGGCTCCTAATTCTCTCTCTCTCTCTCTCTCTCTCTCTCTCTCTCTCTCTCTCTCTCTCTCTCTCTCTCTTGCTCGCTCTCTTGGTTCCTCAAGTACTTCCCCTTCCAACAGTTCGGTGTGTGTGTGTGTGTGTGTGTGTGTGTGTGTGTGCGTGTGTGTGTTGACAGTAAAGATAAGTGTATGAATGCATGTAACTGTATTTGAAGGCTGAAGAGACAAACGTCTGAACGTCTGTTCATCACTTAGAATTATTATCCCGCTGTGCAAGATGGGCAGAAGGAATAAGCCTACCTGGTAACAATGTGTGTGTGTGTGTGTGTGTGTGTGTGTGTGTGCGCGCGCGCTGCACACACGCACTCACACACACACACACACGCACACACACATTCGGTTTCCCAGAAAACACGTGACATGCGCTGTGAGGGGCGGTTCAGTTCAGTTACTTCCTCATCTAACGGTCCGTCGCAGCGGGGAGCTGTTCTTTCTCCGCTTTGAAAAACCTTTCACCTGATGATCTTGTTTTATAAACAGTTTAACCTCCGTTTCTTCCCTTAAATTTATACTTTTATAACTTTTTACCGTATGGGACGGAACGTATTTTCCCCAGTCTACTATGGATGAGGAGAGAGAGGAGGGGGGTTCTACCTCTAAGACCGCTCTGTCTGGGGAACATGGCCCCCGGAGCAAAGCTAAGAGGTAAGGAGAGGATCTCTCTGTCTGTGACTGTTGTCCACCTCAGAGCTCAGCAGTGATACATCATGACTCCATCATTAGTCTGAGTAAAAGCTGTGTGTGTGTTGAAGCCCAGAGCAGCAGCAGACCTCAGGGTGAACAGTCGTATCGTAATGTGACTCTGACGTCACTCTAGCTCCACAGTCGTCGTATCGGCCACGTTTAAAACACAACGTGAACAGGCAGACCAGAAACTCAGGGAGAGCAATACATCTGACCTGAGCAGTAAGGCTCCCCTGATATGAACAGGGTTCTGCCTTTGTTCTCTACTGTGTTTGGTCTGCATGACTGCTGTCTGTGGTCAAGATTGACAGTAGAACAGTGACCTCCATTTGGTCATTGTCTGTTCTTAAGAGAAGGTAAAGATAACATGCTTAAATTAGACTATGACCTTGACAAAGTTTGGTACGTCAGTGTTGATCAAACAGATTTATAATTTTGTGATTCTAGTTCAAAGCATTGAACTAGAACTATCAGTAAACTATCAGTAAAAAGGTAGAATATTTATTATTTATTAATTAAAATAATACTTATTTTAAGTATTATTTAAGGAAGTACATATATATATTAATTTATTAAGATAATTAAGGACTTAAAAGCTGGAAACAAGTGAAATGCTCTCACCTTAAAACAGCCTTGTAAGAAGAATTATCTTGTCAGTGTGAAAACTGCAGTGTGATTAAAAGGTGTGTGTGTGTGTGTGTGTGTGTGTGTGTGTGTGTGTGTGTGTGTGTGTGTGTGTGTGTGTGTGTGTGTGTGTGTGTGTGTGTGTGTGTGTGTGTGTGTGTGTGTTGAAGCCCAGAGCAGCAGCAGAGAGCAGACTCCCCTGGACCCAGCTGTGTCTCCATGAAGAGTGACCGGTCTATGGGTATACCTGAAAACTTCAAAGATGGAAATCAGTCTATTGAGAAGAGGTGAGGATTTATCAGACATAATAAAGATAAAAATTCTATCAAACGTCCATAATTCCTGGTTCTTGTTTTTCTAGAAGAGTCCAGCAGGAGAGAGCAGACTCTTGTTATCAGACCCTACTGGTGCTGATGTTTACAAGTGAATACAATTAAGTGTGTGTGTGTGTGTGTGTGTGTGTGTGTGTGTGTTGAAGCCCAGAGCAGAGAGCAGACTCCCCTGGACCCAGCTGTGTCTCCATGAAGAGTGACCGGTCTATGGGTATACCTGAAAACTTCAAAGATGGAAATCAGTCTATTGAGAAGAGGTGAGGATTTATCAGACATAATAAAGATACAAATTCTATCAAACGTCCATAAATCCTGGTTCTTGTTTTTCTAGAAGAGTCCAGCAGGAGAGAGCAGACTCTTGTTATCAGACCCTACTGGTGCTGATGTTTACAAGTCAATACAATTAAGTGTGTGTGTGTGTGTTTGTGTGTGTGTGTGTGTGTGTTGAAGCCCAGAGCAGCAGCAGACCTCAGGGTGAACAGTTGTATCGTAATGTGACTCTGACGTCACTCTAGCTCCACAGTCGTCGTATCGGCCACGTTTAAAACACAACGTGAACAGGCAGACCAGAAACTCAGGAAGAGCAATACATCTGACCTGAGCAGTAAGGCTCCCCTGATATGAACAGGGTTCTGTCTTTGTTCTCTACTGTGTTTGGTTGGCATGACTGCTGTCTGTGGTCAAGAGTGACAGTTAAACATTGACCTCCATTTGGTCATTGTTTGTTCTTAAGAGAAGGTAACGATAACATGCTTAAATTAGACTATGACCTTGACAAAGTTTGTTACGTCAGAGTTGATCAAACAGATTTATAATTTTGTGATTCTAGTTCAAAGCATTAGGGTACTCAGAGTAAAAACACATCAGTAAAAAGGTAGAATATTTATTATTTATTAATTAAAATAATACTTATTTTAAGTATTATTTAAGGAAGCTGGAAACAAGTGAAATGCTCTCACCTTAAAACAGCCTTGTAAGAAGAATTATCTTGTCAGTGTGAAAACTGCCGTGTGATTAAAAGGTGTGTGTGTGTGTGTGTGTGTGTGTGTGTGTGTGTGTGTGTGTGTGTGTGTGTGTGTGTGTGTGTGTGTGTGTTGAAGCCCAGAGCAGCAGCAGAGAGCAGACACCCCTGGACCCAGCTGTGTCTCCATGAAGAGTGACCGGTCTATGGGTATACCTGAAAACTTCAAAGATGGAAATCAGTCTATTGAGAAGAGGTGAGGATTTATCAGATATAATAAAGATACAAATTCTATCAAACGTCCATAAATCCTGGTTCTTGTTTTTCTAGAAGAGTCCAGCAGGAGAGAGCAGACTCTTGTTATCAGACCCTACTGGTGCTGATGTTTACAAGTCAATACAATTAAGTGTGTGTGTGTGTGTGTGTGTGTGTGTGTGTGTGTGTGTGTGTGTGTATGTGTTGAAGCCCAGAGCAGCAGACCTCAGGGTGAACAGTAGTATCGTAATGTGACTCTGACGTCACTCTAGATCCACAGTCGTCGTATCGGCCACGTTTAAAACACAACGTGAACAGGCAGACCAGAAACTCAGGAAGAGCAATACATCTGATCTGAGCAGTAAGGCTTCCCTGATATGAACAGGGTTCTGTCTTTGTTCTCTACTGTGTTTGGTCTGCATGCAGGGTCCAAAACTAACACTCGCCACTCGCCAATTACGAGTAGATTTTGTCTCTGGCTGGTAAATTTTTAAGACCACTCGCCACTCTGGCGAGTTATTATTTTTTTTACCGGCGAAAATTTAATTTTTCGTTACTGGAGGAGAACGACGCTGGTATCTGCTAGTTTCCTGACAGAGTAATGTGTCTTTTCAGCAGAGACGATCTTTTGGCACGTAAGCGCGTGATGCCACCATTCAGCGTACCCATTGGTGTTGTTTGTCGCGGCCAGTAGAACTGCTAGTTTCCTGACAGAGTAACGTGTCTTTCCAGCAGAGTTCTCCAAGTACGTCTCGCTGCGGCCTGCGGGAAGGCGGGGCGTGACATCACGCCCCGCCCACATCACGGGCGAGTGCATTCTGGGATTGTTTGCGCCCGAATATATTAATAATATTTTAACGGTAAATTACGTAAATATATATATATATTTATATATATATATATAAAACGGGTGGCATAAATCAAGCGATCTGATTGGTTCCTAACTGTTGTATATTGAGCGTATAGTTGTCTGAACTGAGTGAAGTGAGTTGTCGTTCTGAGTTATCAATATTATGGCTTCGTTCGCTCGTTATCAAATGGAAACCATCCATCGTAACGTTACAACTTACTCCCTGTGATAAAATAATGTATAGACTGTGTGCTAGACCGATCTAACGGGGTCATCCCTATGTTCCCCGCTTTGTATGTGACCGGTGTTTTTCGTAGGTGGAATCCGGAAGAATGAATATTAGGGTTACGGTTATGGTTTTACATGAATTAAAAAAAAAGAACTTTCACTTAAGTCATGTCTTTGAATACTTTGTCCACCACTGGTCAGATATTCATTTTTATATAGGGCTGTTGCAGTCTGGTTGAGCTAAAATCAGAAACAGTGATTCATATTTTAACATACATTGCTACTAGTATTAGTGCATATACTATTAAAATATTGATTGAGAATCGCATATTAGACCCAAATGACATGTTAAATAATACTGATAGCAATTCACAACACTTAAAAGCAATTTTTATTTGGTTGGCTGGTAAAATATCTGCCTGGCTGGTAAAAAATTTCACTTACCAGCCAGCCTGGCTGGTAAGTGAAAAAGTTAGTTTTGGACCCTGTCTGCATGACTGTTGTCTGTGGTCAAGAGTGACAGTTAAACATTGACCTCCATTTGGTCATTGTTTGTTCTTAAGAGAAGGTAACGATAACATGCTTAAATTAGACTATGACCTTGACAAAGTTTGCTACGTCAGAGTTGATCAAACAGATTTATAATTTTGTGATTCTAGTTCAAAGCATTAAGGTACTCAGAGTAAAAACACATCAGTAAAAAGGTAGAATATTTATTATTTATTAATTAAAATAATACTTATTTTAAGTATTATTTAAGGAAGCTGGAAACAAGTGAAATGCTCTCACCTTAAAACAGCCTTGTAAGAAGAATTATCTTGTCAGTGTGAAAACTGCAGTGTGATTAAAAGGTGTGTGTGTGTGTGTGTGTGTGTGTGTGTGTGTGTGTGTGTGTGTTGAAGCCCAGAGCAGCAGCAGAGAGCAGACACCCCTGGACCCAGCTGTGTCTCCATGAAGAGTGACCGGTCTATGGGTATACCTGAAAACTTCAAAGATGGAAATCAGTCTATTGAGAAGAGGTGAGGATTTATCAGATATAATAAAGATACAAATTCTATCAAACGTCCATAAATCCTGGTTCTTGTTTTTCTAGAAGAGTCCAGCAGGAGAGAGCAGACTCTTGTTATCAGGCCCTACTGGTGCTGATGTTTACAAGTCAATACAATTAAGTGTGTGTGTGTGTGTGTGTGTGTGTGTGTGTGTGTGTGTGTGTGTGTATGTGTTGAAGCCCAGAGCAGCAGCAGACCTCAGGGTGAACAGTCGTATCGTAATGTGACTCTGACGTCACTCTAGCTCCACAGTCGTCGTATCGGCCACGTTTAAAACACAACGTGAACAGGCAGACCAGAAACTCAGGAAGAGCAATACATCTGACCTGAGCAGTAAGGCTCCCCTGATATGAACAGGGTTCTGTCTTTGTTCTCTACTGTGTTTGGTCTGCATGACTGCTGTCTGTGGTCAAGAGTGACAGTTAAACATTGACCTCCATTTGGTCATTGTTTGTTCTTAAGAGAAGGTAACGATAACATGATTAAATTAGACTATGACCTTGACAAAGTTTGTTACGTCAGAGTTGATCAAACAGATTTATAATTTTGTGATTCTAGTTCAAAGCATTAGGGTACTCAGAGTAAAAACACATCAGTAAAAAGGTAGAATATTTATTATTTATTAATTAAAATAATACTTATTTTAAGTATTATTTAAGGAAGTACATATATATATATTTTAATTTATTAAGATAATTAAGGACTTAAAAGCTGGAAACAAGTGAAATGCTCTCACCTTAAAACAGCCTTGTAAGAAGAATTATCTTGTCAGTGTGAAAACTGCAGTGTGATTAAAAGGTGTGTGTGTGTGTGTGTGTGTTGTGAAACTTTGGATTTCCCCGAAACCAAGTGACCTGGTCTGAGAGGGGCGTGGCTTTCCGTTCGTCTCTCTCTTCAGTCTCTTCCTCATCGACATCCTCATGATGTTTACAAGTCAGGGGAAATAAAAGTGTGTGTGTGTGTGTGTGTTCCCCACAGACACCAGGAGAGGTCAAAGGTCACCAGTGCTCAGTCTCTACAGCAGCATCAAACAGAGCTGATCAAGGTGTGTAAATGTCCACCAAGACGTTTGACTTCAGCTCTACATGAACATTAGAAAGCATCTCTTGTCCAGCGGGAAGGGAATCCAGGAAAGATGCTTCTGATGTCCTCAGTTAGTTCAGAGTAAAGTTCTCCGTGATTTTTTTCTGTTCCAGAGGGCTGAGGAGAACGCACACGCTTTTCTAGACAAGGAGCTGAAGAAGCTCTGGAGGGATCTCTTCTCAGATTACCCACAATGCTCAGAGGTTCAGAGGGAGGAGGAGGAGGTGGATGGTAAGAAGGAGGAGCAGAGGAGGCGCGCTATAGAGGGAGTGGTGGACATCACAAAGCTCTGCCTGATGGAGATGAACCAGGAGGAACTGGCCGACACACTGTGGGGCGGTAAGAGACTCTTATTTTGAAGACAGAAAATACTCTTATTTTGAAAACAGAGCAGTAAGAAACTTTTATTTGAAACTGAATATGCTGTTATTTTGAAAAAGTGGAGGCTCATGCGGAAAAAAGAGATAGAAAAAAGTAGAAATAGATTTTCAGGTTTAATGGTTTGATCCAGATATGCAGGGTTATGGTGGGGGTATCAGGTTAAGTGGTTTGATCCAGATATGTAGGGTTATTGTGGGGGCATCAGGTTAAATGGTTTGATCCAGATATCTAGGGTTATTGTGGGGGTATCAGGTTAAATGGTTTGATCCAGATATCTAGGGTTATTGTGGGGGTATCAGGTTAAAGAATGCTAAGCATTATACTAGGGATGTGAATAACTCCAATTTTTCATGGTCAAATAATCGGTGGGTGGTATGAACGAATAATCGATTAATCGATGTGTGCCGACATTCACAAAGGCAGCCATGGATCATCGGCAAGAAATCACTTAATATCTTAAACGCAAAACAACAACTACCTGCTAAGTAGTTCCAGTCAAATTGTCTGTTCAGCCCTCAAAACGAGAGCTGGTAAATTGTGAAAAATGCATTAAACTGTAATCCGAAACGCGGTTATATGCTATAGTCCCTACAGTATCTGTGGTATAAAGGCTGAATCGCGACGGTCTACTTTCAACATAAAGAGTATGTATTTATAATTTGAAATTCGTCCCAGCCTTTATACCACAGATACTATAGGGTCTATAGCATATAACCGCGTTGTCTGATTACAATTTAATGTAACAGTAACTGTGCGTTCACACCAAACGCGACGGGGACACAAGATCCCATACAAAGTGAACGTAGAGACGTGTATCGGGCGAATTATTCGCTAGATAAAACCGGCGACAAGTTTTGTTTTGATTTTTGACAAATTCGCTCCAGTTGAAATGTTTCAACTTTGACGCGAAATTTGCGTGATGACAGCCATCATCGTTCAACAGCGTGGCCACTAACTGACATATGTAACCTAACAGCCAATCAGCGTTCAACTGGCCAACTCAGTGCAGTGCAGTCCGGGGTGAACCGCAGCATGGAGGAGAAAGTGATTGTTGCCGTTTGCGACTCCCGGAGCTCTATATATAATAGTATATAATATAAGATATAATTGTATATATAATATCACGGCCAAAAGCTCTGTGCGCCTCCGGATGGCCGTAGCGCGGGGAGCTCTCGTAGGGATTGGGCTTCTCGGGGTTTGTTTACTTGCGTTGCTATGGTTTCCGGTCTTGTGTGTTCCAACGGTTTATTAGGTAGGCCTATCTAATAAATCCGTGTCTAATCAATACTTCATTCACTGCCTCTTCCGTGGTCATTACAATATTATGAATAGACTGCCTCGGGTCCTCCGACGTCTCTCCCTCTTCCACAAAAGGTAAAGACATGCAATGGTGGTTATCTCGGCCGTGGTTGAGAATGAATTGGCATGAAGCACCGTTGGCGGCCAAAAGTTGTGGCGCGACAAATTCTCTTGACTTGCACAGCGACAGATTATGATTTGTGGCGCGGCAAAACTTTGGCGACAACGCGAACGAGCGACAAGTTTGGTGTGTCGCGTTTGGTGTGAACGCACAGTAAGCTGACAACATCGCTACTTAACACCGCAGCTACAAATTAACCGCACGGAGATAACCATGGCAACCGGTCAAACACATTTTCTGATGGCGATAATTCTGCGCGCACATCCGCCGTGTTGATAAGCAAATAATCCCCCTATAAATGAATGGTCTTCATTTATTTTCTATGACAAGTGACCGTGGTATAAGCGGGATAATGCGCTTGGACACCTGTCCAACATTATTTCTGTCCTTTAATTCTTGTTTATTTGAATTGGGAAAAAATGTTAACGGTCCAAATGTTAAAAATCGACTTTGACCCTCGGGAACGAATAATCAAATATTCTGACCCATCCCTACATTATACTGCAGATAAACAGCAGAATAACTCAGTTGAAGAGATGCAACACTATCTTGTTATATCAGCATAACAAGTCACTGATTCACTATCATTATTACTATCAATATTGACCTGGTTCAACCGATGTCACCTTCCACTAACTGATGTCTTCTGTTGTTTTCTCTTTTAGGATCTGATGCTGTCGATTGCCAACAAAAAATCAAGTCTCATTTGAGGCAGAAGTTCAATTGTGTGTTTGAGGGAATCGCTAAAGCAGGACAGCGAACCGATCTGAATGACTTCTACACAGAGCTCTTCATCACAGAGAGAGGCAGTGGAGAGGTCAACAAGGACCATGAGGTCAGACTGATTGAAACATCTTCCAGGAAACCAGCCAAGGAGGAAACACCAATCAGATGTGAGGACATCTTTAAACCCTTACATGGAAAAGATCAACCAATCAGGACAATAATGACAACTGGAGTGGCCGGCATTGGTAAAACCGTCTTAACACACAAGTTCACTCTGGGCTGGGCTGAAGGCAAAACCAACCAGGACATACACATCACATTTCTCCTAACTTTCAGAGAGCTGAATTTATTGAAAGGGAAAGAGTTTAGCTTGGTGGAACTGCTTCATCACTTCTTTATTGAGACCAAAGAAGCAGGAATCTGCAGATTCCACCGGTTCCAAGTTGTCTTTATCTTGGATGGTCTGGATGAGTGTCGACTTCCTCTGGACTTCCAGAACAACCCGATCTGGACTGATGTCACAAAGTCCACCTCGGTGGACGTACTGCTGACAAACCTCATCAGGGGCGTCCTGCTTCCCTCCGCTCGCATCTGGATAACAACGCGCCCTGCGGCAGCCAATCAGATCCCTGCTGAGTGTGTTGACCAGGTGACAGAGGTGAGAGGGTTCACCGACCCACAGAAGGAGGACTACTTCAGGAAGAGATTCAGAAAGGAGACGCTGGCCAGCACAATCATCTCCCACGTCAAGAAATCACGAAGCCTCCACATCATGTGTCACATCCCAGTCTTCTGTTGGATCACTGCTACAGTTCTGGAGGACTGCTTCAAAACATCCCAGAAAGGAGAAGAGATGCCCAAAACCGTGACTCAGATGTACAGCCACTTCCTGAGGGTTCAGTCCATACAGGGGGACAGGAAGTACCATGGGAGAGCTGAAACAGATCCAAACTGGAGTTCAAAGAGCAGGGAGATCATTGTTTCTCTGGGAAAACTGGCTTTTAACCAGCTGGAGAACGGCAACCTGATCTTCTACGAGGCAGACCTGGCAGAGTGTGGCATCGATATCAGAGCAGCCTCAGTGTACTCAGGAGTGTTCACCCAGATCTTTAAAGAGGAGTGTGGGCTGTACCAGGACAAGGTGTTCTGCTTTGTCCATCTGAGCATCCAGGAGTTTCTGGCTGCCCTTTATCTGTCTTGGTCCTTCATCCACAATGGTGTCAATCTACTCTCAGAAGAACAGCCAGCCTCCGTTGAAGATAAACTCCTACTCTTCTACCAGAGTGCTGTGGACAAGGCCTTACAGAGTGAGAACGGACACCTGGACTTGTTCCTCCGCTTCCTCTTGGGCCTCTCTCTGGAGACCAATCAGATTGTCCTACGAGGTCTGCTGGGAAAGACAACAAGTAGCTCTCAGACCAAGAAGGGAACAGTGTCTTACATCAAGAAGAAGATAGGTGAAGATCTCTCTCCAGAGAGAAGCATTAATCTGTTCCACTGTCTTAATGAGCTGAACGACTGTTCTCTAGTGGAGGAGATACAACAGTCCCTGACATCAGGAAGTCTCTTCAAAACACATGTCTCTCCTGCTCAGTGGTCAGCTCTGGTCTTCATCTTACTGTCATCAGAAGAGGAGCTGGAAGTCTTTGACCTGAATAAATACTCAGCTTCAGAGAAGGGTCTTCTGAGGCTAATGCCAGTGATCAAAGCCTCCAAAAGATCTCTGTAGGTTCACTCATAATAATGTATGACAATACACAACACAATATACCTGATAGTAGAATATATAAGTTACAACTAACAAAACTTATCTTTAGGTTCACTAATAACATGCATTACAATAAACCCCCTAACCTACTTTTCTAATAAAGATAAAGACAATAACTTAATTTAAAGTTACACAGATTATTCAATTAACGTTTAAGGATCTAATGCAGTTCAATTAATAAAACATATCTTATTCAATTTTTTAACACCTTGAAGCAACCAATAACGGATTAACGTCCAATAACGTAATAACTGCCATTAACGTAATAATTTAAATGTAATAAAGCCAATAACATAGTAACTTGCCAATAATGTAATAAAGTTGTTGAGCCAATAATTTAATAACTTTTTTACCAATAATGTAATAACTTATTACGTTATTGGCTGGTTATTACGTTATTGGCCTTGTATAATTTTTTTTTTGAAAATGTAATAACTGAGCCAATGATGTAATATATGAGTTATCACTTTATTGTATTTTCATTTTGTATCACATGTTTAAATATCTGACCTTACAGTGACCCCTCCACCCTCATACCCCCTCCAAAGGATGCTTTAAAGGAGCAAAGAGTGAATTTGGATTTATATGTAACTCTAAGGTTCCCCTATAGTAGAACTTTGAAAAGCTCACGACTCTGTTGAAGCGTCTGCGTGGTGACGGAGTTGGATCCACAGAGTACTATAACAGAACCCTAAGGGTTCCATATAAATCCAAAGGAGGGGAGGGGGGTAGGAGGGTGGAGGGGTAACTGTAAGGTCAGATATTTAAACATGTGATGCAAGATGCAATAATAAGGCTAAGGGTGACAGTTTCTCTCCAGAAATTGAAAATAAAATAAAGTGATGCCTCATTTATTACGTTATTGGCTCAGTTATTACAATTTCAAAGTATTTTTTTAATACAAGCAGCTAATAACTTAATAAGTTATTACATTCTTTGCAAAAAGTTATCACGTTATTGGCTCATCAACTTTATTACATTGTTGGCAAGTTATTACGTTATTGGCTTTATTACATTTAAATGACCTTACTGACAGTAATTGCGTTATTGGCCGCTATAACGTTATAGGTTGATACCCAAGTCCTTCATTACGTTTAAGGTAAAAGATGTAGGTCATTTTAATCACAGTTCCTAACATGTTGTGTTTATTGTTTGTGTGAAGGCTGAATGGCTGTCATCTGTCAGAGAGATGCTGTGAAGCTCTGGCCTCAGTTCTCAGCTCCAACTCCTCTAGTCTGAGAGAGCTGGACCTGAGTACCAATGATCTGCAGGATTCAGGAGTGAAGCTGCTCTCTGCTGGACTGGGGAGTCCACACTGCACACTGGAAACTCTCAGGTCAGTTTTACTCAAGGTACAATTCTAAATAAATGCTGAACATCAAAGTTATATAACTCAGCTTATATCTCAGTACCTGTGATGACCACATTCATGACTTTGGTATCATATAAAGGCTACACATTGTTGTTTAGGTGGATATTCTAATACATCCATATGCCTAGTTGGACGCCTAAGACCTCCTGAAAGCCTTAACAGCAATCTTTCCAAAAAAAGATTTGAAACTTGCAATTGTCACACAAAATGTATTTTAAAAGCTTACTATGTCCAGTATTCGCTGTTCAAATAGATGAAATAAAAAACCCCACATATGAACAGGTTACAGAAAAATATTGTTACATTGTATAACCAGGGTGAAGCGACAACTCATAAAATCTCTATTTATTGTGAAATAATAAATAAGAAGAGCAAATAATTAGTAATAGTTTATTAATAGTTAAAGAAAGTTGTATTATGTATATGTGTAAATGTACAAATATATAGCTATACATATAAATAATTTATTATTGAAATGTAGGATACATTAATAATTATATGTTCATTATTAATAATAGTTAACTCACTATTTTAAAACATATTTACCTTACTCAGTGAGTTCTGTTACCTGGACACTATTTGGGTTGAACCAATAGGATTGGTTGATAAAGAGACTTCAGGGTCATTTGGGGAAGGGTGAGAGGTCACGGGTGAGCGGGAAAAAGGAGAGAGAGGGAAGAGACAAAGGAGGAGAGTACTTTATTCTCTGTAGAGATCGCCCAGCTAAATGATATTTAAACATTTACTTATTAGTTGTTTGACGGTTAAATTAGCATGGGAGAGAGTGTATGTGGGGATGGTTTTATTTGAGTCTCTGTTCATGTCGGGGATCTTTTACACGTTTAGTGTGAAGCTAGCTTGGTTTGCTAACCCCCGGAGCATCCTCTGAACGGGATATAAATCATCAGAGTTGAACACGAGGTCCACAGCAGGGGGTCAGGTAGCACCAGGTCCACAGCAGGGGGTCAGGTAGCACCAGGTTCTCAGCAGGGGGTCAGGTAGCACCTGGTCCACAGCAGGGGGTCAGGTAGCACCAGGTCCACAGCAGGGGGTCAGGTAGCACCAGGTCCTCAGCAGGGGGTCAGGTAGCACCAGGTCCACAGCAGGGGGTCAGGTAGCACCAGGTCCACAGCAGGGGGTCAGGTAGCACGTGTTGACCGGAAAGCCGCGTGGTTCCCCTGAGGAAGATCATCCCAGGATTCCAGTTTCTGCCTGCCGCCTCCTCCGTCTTTTCTCATAATGGAACCAGGACTTTGTTTTGCTCGTGTTAAGAATGAAGAGTGTATCGTGATGCGACACCGAGCCGTACAGGCCTGCAACGTTTATGGCGGTAGATCACTGACTAAAGTCACGAGCACAAATTACTTTGCGCTCCCACACAAGTAACACATCTGTGCACGCAAATCATTACTGTAAGCACTGATACTGCACTCACGCTCAGTAGTTCTTTGACCACGAGAGCAACAATAAAGCCTGTGAGGAAGAAACGATTCATTGAGTACACACGTAAAGTGAAGCAGCACACAACTGACACCCCCGCGCGCACAAATGCTGTCTTTGCTCTCGTGCTCGCAAAATGTTTTACTGCTCGCTCTGATATTTTTTCTCCTCAAGACACAATATACATTATATTGGAATATAACTTCTAATAATATACAAAACATCTCTGTAGATCTACTACTATCATGTATTACAATACATAATAAACATAATAAATACAATAAAAAGCAATATTAATATACAAAACGATTTCCAAACACTATAAAACAACTATGCAATATGATAAATAAATGAATAAATGTTAAATTAATAAAACATTTCTAATAATTGATTTAAACAAAAGTCCTTCATTACGTTAAAATTAAAAGATCTGGTTAAATAAAGGTTTAAAAATATATATATGTAAGTTATTTTAATCACAGTTGCTAACATGTATTTATTGTTTGTGTGAAGGCTGAATGGCTGTCATCTGTCAGAGAGATGCTGTGAAGCTCTGGCCTCAGTTCTCAGCTCCAACTCCTCTAGTCTGAGAGAGCTGGACCTGAGTACCAATGATCTGCAGGATTCAGGAGTGAAGCTGCTCTCTGCTGGACTGGGGAGTCCACACTGTACACTGGAAACTCTCAGGTCAGTTTTACTCAATATCTCAAACAGTTACACCACAAGTTCTACATCAGAGGACATTGAACAGATTTACCTCCAGAAAGTTAACAGGTCTAAATAAATAAGTAAATGATGTCGTCTCAGGGCTCAAGACACATTTTCTACTGGCTACTATCTTTTAAATTTGGTGGCACCCTAACAAATGTGCACCCCTTTATTAGATGTGAAAATGTTCTTGGTCTCCTACCATCCATCTGTGTCCTTTCATGTGAACCGATTCACTCACTTTAAATGAGTTTAAGTTAATGTTTAGAATGCATAGGGGGCAGTGCTTAATTTGAGCCGGAACACGCCGGAACATGTTCCGGGACCTCCTGTGTCACTATGAAGAATGAATTCACTTCAGTTCAATGTTGTTATCTGTCTTGTTAGACTTTATTCCCCATTGAAGTTCCACAGAGGGGGGAGGGGTGGAGGGAGGGGGAGGGACAACGAAAACATACATAATAGTAGAATATTAAAGTTATGATAACATAGAGGACATCTTTCGAGGTTAACTTATAACATGTATCTCAATATACATCACGTTATAGTGTTGTGTTCATTATTAATAAATGTAACCAACTATTTTAAAACGTTATAACCTTGTTCAGTAGTCTGGTTATATGGACGCTTTGGGTTTAACCAATAGGATGTGTTGATAAAGAGACTTCAGGGTCATCTGGGGGAAGGGTGAGAGGTCACGGGTGAGCGGGAAAAAGGAGAGCGAGGGAAGAGACAAAGGAGGAGAGTACTTTATTCTCTGTAGAGATCGCCCAGCTAAATGATATTTAAACATTTACTTATTAGTTGGAACCAGTAGCGGTGTTGCGTTGTCCTGCTTACTAGGGTGAGGGTTTTGTATAATTTAATTAATAATTAAGGGCGACACTGACACATTTGCCGCCCTAGGCACTGGACCAGGAAGTGCTTCATAAAAGGACCGTCACCAACGCAACGCCACTTGTGTTTGGAGTAGGACGTTCACAAACTGGTTGGCAGACTGGAAAAACACAGGATTTTACACACGGTGTGTGTGTGTGTGTGTGTGTGTGTGTGTGTGTGTGTGTCTGTGTCTGTGTGTGTGTGTAGCTTGTCTGGCTGCCTGGTCACACAGGAAGGCTGTGCTTCTCTGGCCTCAGCTCTGAGCTCCAACCCCTCCCATCTGAGAGAGCTGGACCTGAGCTACAATCACCCAGGAGACTCTGGAGCTGCGCTGCTCTCTGCTGGACTGGAGGATCCACGCTGGAGACTGGACACTCTCAGGTATGGAGAGGACAGCTCACCACTCAGGGACAAAGTCTCCTACAAGGATTCATGCCGCTCCTAGATGAAGTGGTTTGAAGAGGCAGCTGTAACTCACGTTGTGTACAACGTTATGAGACGGCCGATGATGAAGGTGAATGTTTCAACATGCTGCTTTCACTTTGTTTCTCCCCCAGTGTGGAGCACGGTGGAGTGTGGAGGCTGAAACCAGCTCTAAAGAAGTGTAAGTGTCTGTTTGATTCATCACATCACACACTCACTACTGAGATGGAAAGTCCATCCACACAGCAGGAAGTGAGATCAGATCCTACTGGGAATGAGGATGATGGCTGACATCATGTATCTTCCATATATTAATACTGTCCAATCATCATGACGATAACATCTGGGCTCGGGGGAGGGGGAGGGGGGAGATGGGGGGGTGGTTGACGGGGCAATAGCAATAGCGTTACTATGACATCACATGGCCCCCCCCCCTCACATGTCATGTTCAGGAGAACAGTACCAGTGATGATGATGAGGATGAAGAAGGGTTCAGCAGCTCATCATGTCTGGTTCTCCCTCAGATGCCTGTGAACTCACCCTGGACCCCAACACGGCCCACAGAGACCTCTCTCTGTCTGAGGACAACAGGAAGGTGACGGGGGCCGGAGAGGACCAGTCGTATCCGGATCACCCAGAGAGATTTGACTCCCGGTCCCAGGTGTTGGGTAGAGAGGCTCTGACTGGCCGCTGTTACTGGGAGGTAGAGAGGGAAGGACCTGTTGATATAGGAGTGACATACAGAGGAATCACAAGGAGAGGATGGGGTGGTGACAGCAGGCTTGGATGGAACAACAAGTCCTGGAGTCTTTATTGTTCTGATGGTCGTTACTCTGCCTGGTACAACGGTAGAGTGACAGTCCTCCCTCCCCCCCCCGCTGGCTCCACCAGAGTAGGAGTGTATCTGGACCGGCCTGCTGGCTCTCTGTCCTTCTACAGAGTGTCCCCAGGTGGAGGAGGGTCCTCAGACACACTGACACACCTCCACACCTTCTGGTCCTCCTTCACCCAGGAGGACCTCCTCCCTGGGGTCAGGGTATGGTGGGGGTCCTCAGCGTCTCTGTGTCGGTTGTAGACACACACACACACACACACACACACACACACACACGAAGGGTGCGTGTGTGTGTGTGTGTGTGTGTGTGTGTTTGCATGTGGGGGGGTCTTACTCTGATGAAGTTCTTGCCAATGGGGGCTGCTACTTACTACAGGTAACACTTTGCTGATGTCACGCATTATAGTGAAACAGCATGCAATTAATAGTTCAACATATTCACCAAAAATCATAAAACATGTTTTCTCATTCTGATTGCTGTAGTAGTTTGCTCACATTTTTCTTTCAATCACATAGTATGATGTCAGATTGTTGCATTTTGGATGGATAATCTTTTTGTGAATGTAGTCTAATGCAAGGCTCCATGTTTCATTCAAAGTTGAACAGTATTGTGGATTTAGTTTTATGTAAATATATTTGACATAGCCCTTTCTATAGTATTAATACTGTATGTAAAATAACATTTTGTTTGAATTACGGTTGTATTTTTTATTCATGTGAATGGAGTCTGATGTAAGGCCCCATGTTTAATTTTTAGTTGTAAATTTAGGTTAAATTGTGGATTTAATATAATGTAAAATTTCACATTGTCTGTAGGGATATAGTCTGGATACTACTATGTAAGATCGTATGTACGATTACACAATACAGTTTAGTTTGAACAAGGGTAATACATTATTTAAAATAAAGACGACATATAACACATCTTGTTCCATGTGCCCTTTTTTGAATCAGAGCCCCTGCCCCTCAAATGTTCTCTGCACAGCCCTGCCCCCCTTCCTCCTTCACAGGTCTTTCATGTTATCCCGCCTCCACCTCCATGACGTCATGGAGGACTCCGAGTCCATCTGCTCCCCCTGCTGGTCGATGGTCATGCTGCAGCTCAATCAGGATCCCTGACAATATATTGCTTGAATTTTCCGATGGTAACCTTTCTTTCTGTTATCTTTTTTAACAATCTGTCTGTCTGTTGTTTTATTGTGTTTGGAGGTTCGTCATCAAGGAATAATCTTTATTTTCGATTTTTACGAGCTGTAGGGGAGGACACGTGACCCTAGGGGGCAGTAAGGAAGCATACAAGTTATTCTTTGAACTTTCATAATGGCGTCATTAAGATTACATTTAGATTAACATCAGACAAGCTCTTAGAAATCATACGTTTCATGATATGATTCAAAGGTATACAGATGCAGTATTGTAAGGTGGTTCAACGACTGTGAAACGAACCAGTCAACTATTAAGATGCAACTTGGTTTACTGGGAAAAACTACAGAAATATAAATACACACCGTGCATTAGACCCCGTCCACATAGAAACGATTTCTTTGTGAAAACGCAGAATTCTTGAGCGTTTGGGCCGACCGTCCAGGCGGGACTACTAAGAAAACGTCTGTTTAGAGATGTTATAGTGCTAGGGAACCACTTTTGTAACTATTAACTCACTTTAGTTTACTAGTTATTTGTGCCCAACAGTTTACGTGTCTCCAAGATGAATCGAAAAATATCTCTCACACACACACACACACACACACACACACACACACACACAATCCTACATCTGTGTGAACTCCTGGGTGTCAGTTTGGTTTGAAATGTGCTGGGGACAGAGACGCATTCGGAAGTGCATTTTCAGAAGTACTTTTTTCTCTCTTTAGTGCGGCAATGAAAGGTTCTGAACGACGGCATACCCATGTAGCTAATTACTAAGGAATAAAATGTAGACAAAATCTGTCTGGCACGTTTTATGAAGAAAATGTTTCCAAAAAGCATCGGACATATGACCCACTATGTTCTGCTCCATGTATCCACTGGTGTCAACGTGACATGATATGGCTAAGCTACCAACTTAAACCAGAGGAGCTAGGAAAGGAAATCAACTGCGTTTTTAAGTTCAGAAGGGCCAAACGTGTGGCTACACACAGCACTACAAAAGTCGTCAAGATTGAAAAAGAAAAAGATATTTGTTGCACAGCTGAAGGCTGTATCACATAATGAGCTGGCTGTTCTCAATTCACAACACGCATTCCATCAAAGCTAGCCTACATCAGGCATTCTGACCAAAACTCATGCACTCCCCCCCACAATTATTCCAGAATTCAAGCAAAGCAAGAATGACCAAAAGTCACTTTGTATCAACAAGAGACTGACTCCACCAAATATCAATTGCTGGTTAAAACAGCCGACCACTTGAGTGCAAAAACCACAAAAGACCTCGCCACAGCACCAGCAAGTCTTAAGCAATAAATATTGCATCTTACCTTTATTTATGTGGCAGTGGTCTGCAGATGCATCCCGTGGTGTAGCCTACCACATCCATTTAGTTCAACAGGTTATCGTTCTGATACTGTCCATGGTGATAGCAACCTGTTCTGGTGCTTTTTATCTATGTATTCAGGCTAAAATGACTTGATTGTCTGATGCCTCATCAGCTCGGCCAAAGGGTATTTTTATTATTTGTAATGGCTACTTGCCAAAACGAAAAAAATAACTTCACACAGTGTGTCTTTTTCCAATGTATTTGTCATCATTCATAGAGTTGATCAGCAGAGAAATAGTTCACCAAAGTCGTTGACGTCGCGTTGCTTAGCAACCGAATACGGTGGGGTTGCTAAGTTACCGGACTGCGGAGGGATACAGATGACGTCAATCAGAGGCAAGGAGGGGGGAGGGGGGTTGGGGGAGTTCAATCCAACTTTTCCAATTAAGCACAATGCACACACTCATTTGTACATACATTGAATTTGTACCACCGGCTGTGATGTTGATTGGCTTTAGCTAGCCCACTGGACCGTACCAACTGCTCGGCTGATCCATCCAGCACCAAACATCTGGAGGAGGAGGGGGGGGCACGTTTCGACGTGTGATGTCGCCAAAGGGTTGGAGATGAAATGGCTGAGCGGTTTATCACAGCCAGTGTTAAAAGAAGGGCCCCTCTTTTGATGAGACAGAGCTGAACATCGGCCCACAAGTGGATGAACTAACCTGGGCTCTGGGCTTGGTGTGATCTCAATGGTTTATAGGTTCAAGCACAACCACCAGATACGTGACGACAGACAGTACACTAATGTGTGTGTGTGTGTGTGTGTGCGTGTGTGTGTGTGTGTGTGTGCGTGTGTGCGTGTGTGTGTGTGTGTGTGTGAGCCACATTGCCTAGGCGCCTTTCGGAATACCTGTCTGTAAAAGGTGCAGCAAGATGAGGAAGGAAAAAATACTGCTGGCGTTTATAACCTTTAATGCTATCAAACCATCAACAGCGGTCACGTAGAACATTTTACATTGTCGGATTCATCAGAACATATTAAACCACACTGAGAATCAGCAAACAACACAGAAAACAATAGTTAAAAATCTAAGTACCAAAAAAAACACTGATGTAGTCCTACATGCTTAGTATTCTCAAACGCCATCTCAGTCGTCCTGTTTACTACGACTGCTTGTTCATTTTCTGCACAAAAACCAACAAAGAGGTAAAAACAAAATGATTATTTTTAAACCCTATTACATGTGTCGTTGTACATTTTTAGGCTTTAAAATGAAAAACTGTCTCTGACATTGCTTATATATAATTTGTGTGTGTGTGTGTGTGTGAGTGCGTGCGTGTGCGTGTGTGTGCATGTCTGTTTGTGCCACCTTCCCTTGGCTCCTTTCCTAGTAGCTGCCTGTAAAGGGTTTAACAAGATAAGAAGGAAGAAACACGCGAAGAATCCAAGTCAACAACCCAACACAATATGCTGGTGTGTATACAACTCAATTACAACAACAGGAAAGAATTCAGTTTACCTTCACTATTGAAATGATGAAATTTTTACTGTAATGTATCATTGCAAGAGTCTATATTTACTGTTAAATTGCATCCTTTTGTGGGACTACTGCGTGGTTCTAAAAACCGCCCCTTATATCATTTTAATCAAAATACCTGCATGTAAAGGGTGTAACAAGATATCACTGAGTTTGTGTGTGTTTGTGTGTGTGTGTGTGTGTGTGTGTGTGTGTGTGTGTGTGTGTGTGTGTGTGTGTGTGTGTGTGTGTGTGTGTGTGTGTGTGTGTCTTGGCCCTCATCTGAATACGGGTGGGTGTAAAATGAGGGTGGAAAAAACACAAGAAGAATCCAACCCAACAATATTCTCTTGAAGACTCATTTAAGAGAAATGAATAAAAAAAATCCCCCTGCTATTATAGAATCACAAGCCAGTACAGCATGCTAACCCTTACTGAGTACTCTAAATACTCTGAGTACTCTGCACTCTGAGAACTCTGCACTCTGAGTATCTTGTACTCTGAGTATCTTGTACTCTGAGTATCTTGTACTCTGAGGAAACTACTCAGTACTCTGCTCTTCTGAAAAGAGAAATCATCCATCTATTGTATAGATTCTACTGATTCATAAATTCACACTGAGGAAAAACAATTTCAGTTAATCAAAGTGTCTTTAAAGGATGGAGGGGGATTGTACATGGAGGTGTTCAGCAGAAACCGGGCAGAGGAGGCCTTTTCTACTTGATGTGCTTCTATTCAAGACATTATCGGTCTCTTTATTGATAACATGGTATCTGTGTTCCTGTTGGTTCTGCTGTAGAGAAGCAGCTGACTCAGTGACTGAGTGTCTCTACAGGCTGGTTGAACCATCAAGTGTCTCTTGGTTTTTCTCTGAGCTTCTACGCATCACAGCTCCCTGTCCAAAGTTCATATTTGAATAAAGTTATTATTCTTGGATCAGCCGCCTTAGCATGTTAGTCTGGGAGGAGTATGAACTGGTCCAACTGGTTGGTTCATCATTTCCTTGAAATGAGTCGGACGATTTGGTGTGGCTCACTTCATCACAGCAGGAAGACGACTAAGGTACTGTAGTCCCCTTTGATCCGTGATAGATAAAAAAATATAAATAACTTTATATCTAATCAATAGGGTGATAGTTAGTTTCCTGTAAAACCACATGGTTAAAAATGTTATTCAATGTATGGATGCATTGCTATTTGTCAAAATTAATATAGAATTTCTTTGAAGATTCCTGCTCTGTAGAATGCTACCTGTTAGACTGTGGACATTGGGTATCGAACCCAGAACCTTCTAGCCTGGAGTCAAGCGTCAGGTTGAGGTTATACTGACTGTTTCCTCTGATTTCGGATTTGTTCTTAATCACAAGTGTCTTGTGGTGACTTTAAAGGTAGTTAGGACAGAATGGACAGTTGCTATATTGGTAGTACGGTACTATGATTACAATATTTAGACAGTAAGACGGCCATCTTGGTTAGTGAAGGTGTTCAGACGTCATCTTGTACTGGGTCTTGTTCTCTGTGGGCCTGCATCATTCGGCAGTAGTGTAGGCCTACTCTATATCTGAGAGCATCACTCGTGTGAGAGGGACATGACCTCGAGGGGAATTAACACTGCCGCCACCGCCTCAACACATAGGTCACTGGTGACTGGTTCGTGTTCTTCAGCTCAGCCAATCCCACTGACATCCTCTCACCAGCAGGTGGTGCTGCGGTGCACATTTTTGAGCGTTTCAAAATGGAGCTTGTGTCAAATCATTTGGTTTACTACTACCAAGACGTTTACATGGTTCACTTACACTTGAAGCTAAATGTTCCACTTCACTACGGCTGGAGTTGATTGAATCACAGACTGCAGCAGATTAGACCGCTTGCAATATTTTAAAGGGTAGGATGTTAAACGTGGCAAAGGCGAAGATTTGTGTGTGCGTGTGTGTGCGTGTGTGTGTCTTGGCCATTATCTGAATACCTGCCAGCAAAGGGTGTAACATGAGGAAGTAAAAAAGACAAAAAGAATCCAACCCAACAAGATTCTCTTGAAGACTCAAGAGATAAAGAAAACCCCCTTGCTATTATAGAATCAAACACCAGTACAACATGCTAACCCTTACTGAGTACTCTGCACTCTGAGTACTCTGCACTCTAAGTACTCTGCACTCTGAGTATCTTGTACTTTAATTATTATGTACTCTGAGTATCTTGTACTCTGTGTATCTAAGTATTATAGTTACGCCATTAAAAGTGTTTATGTTAACACTTTTAGAGAGAAATGTGCATTTTACTTTCATAATCTTCGCTCTGTGAATGTGAAGGAAGTTTGTGAAGAATATTTCAGTTCTCGACAGAAATATAATAACATGGTTGCTATGATGGTTGCTATGATAGTTGCTATGGACGCTGAAACCAGCAGCTTGCATGCCGTTTAAATCATGGCTATAAAGCCATTGTCTTTGCTGATTGCGTTATTTTATGTAACCGTGTAATGATTTTATTTTATTCAACAACTTAAATAAAAGAACTTTAAGCAGGTCATTATCGGGAAAGTAAACCC
Organism: Pollachius pollachius; assembly: GCF_949987615.1. Classification (NCBI taxonomy): domain Eukaryota; kingdom Metazoa; phylum Chordata; class Actinopteri; order Gadiformes; family Gadidae; genus Pollachius; species Pollachius pollachius. The sequence goes on along the minus strand of NW_027641692.1, from coordinate 258,513 downwards.
CGACGGGGCGAATGGGAGCCAGGAGGTGTCTTGCTTCGCCCTGAAGGAAAAAAATAAAATACTTTTACAGTCGGAAGTCGGGAAAGCCCATGAAGTGTTCGGAGCGTTCCACAGCATTGAGAAGAGCTGTGTAATATATATATATATATATATATTAATTTATTATATACGGAGACCACCAGACTTCCTCGAAGCAACGAGAATGGTATATTAAATTGAAGATGGGTGTGCGAGAATAGGGATATAGTGCCATACAGTCAATATGAATTTCATTCATAGAATTTCCGAGAGGAAGGTCAAATGCTCAGATACAGATCTTTTTATAACGATAATTGAATAAAGCTATGGTCTACTTATAATATAATTAAATAGTTGTACATTTATATATGTAATCTATATTTTAATATTTAATTGATTAAATACAAAAACGGCTTTAAGCATGTGACATGCCTACGTTTTTTTGGGCTTTTCTTTTCAATGGCCCTGCTTCAACGTCACGTGACTCTCATGGTTGCTATGGAGCGGTGAAGCAACGCCCCTTCCGGTAGAGCCCATGGGACCTATGAGATCGTAAAATATGAATGGGTTTCAATGGAGAGAAATTAATTATTTTCTGGTCCCAGTCTTTATATGCCCCAGATTACACAATGACAAAGACTATAAATCTCGTATGTGACATCACGCTCCCTGCGACTGGCGTGGACAAGAACGACAATCTCCCCATCGGCATAACTAAAACTCTCCACATGCCCCGACTTATAATGGTTTTCACCTTTCGATGCTTTTATCCTCCCCTTGGAAATAAGCGGTGAAGTGGAGCAGAGAGATCGCCATGTCTGTACCACAGTTCCAAGTGCGGGTGGTGACGTATATCACTCGCGTCGAGAGCAGCGAAGAGCTGTAGTTCACAAAGCGGCCTCAAACAAAACCTAACATTATCAAACTTCTTCGCGAAAATGTTTAGTTTCCTTTGCATGAAAAAATGATCATTTTACCAATTACCACTTGTTGTTGAGTGGCAATGGCGCTGCGATCCACGCAGACTGCCAAGGTTTAGTTCAGTGCTGAGTTAAAGCAAGGCTGTATTGCGGTGCCGGTGTGATCGATCTATTGCAGGGATGGGCAACCGGCCCCGAATTTGTGCGGCCCGCGAGTTCATTTGTATATATTATTGGTTTTTCAGTCGTCATTTGAACCAAACTGTAATTAATGTCAGCCGCTAGATGGCGCTCCCCGAAAATGTAAAGGTATGTAGCCAAGTGGATGGTCTTGGAATTACCACGTCGACCTCACCTCCTCTTTTAGCGGGATTTACAAAAAAAAAGAATTTTACAAACATGAGCGCTCAAAAAAGAAAACTAGAAGGAGAAAATCGCGTTTTCCAGCCAAGATGGGAAAAAGATTATCTTTTTACAGATTGCAAAGGAAAACCCATGTGTTTAGTGTGCTTGGAAACAAAATCGGCAATGAAGGATTTTAACTTGAGCCGCCACTACAACGCCACGCACAAAGAAAAGTATGACAAGTACACCGGAGCTGCCAGAGCCGCTATCGTTGCTGATCTCAAGCGAAGAATGCACCGTCAGCAAAGCTTTTTTACCAAAGCCACGACCACACAGGAATCGTCACTGAAAGCATCTTATGTTGTTTCCCTTGAGCTTGCTAAAGCAAAGAAGCCCCTGTCAGATGGTGAAATGGTGAAGCGATGTGCAGTTGAGATGGCGAAAGCTTTTGGAGACGACAACATGGCTAAGAACTTTGAAACGGTCTCTCTGTCCCGACGCACAGTGACCAGAAGAAGTTTTGATATTCAAAATCATGTCGAGGGAAAGCTCAGGGAAATCATGAACGACTGCAAGTACTTTTCCTTAGCGCTAGATGAGAGTACAGATGTGATGGATGTAAGCCAGCTCCTCATCTACACACGAGCAGTAAACAGTTCATTTGAAGTGCATGAGGAGTTATTGAAACTGGTGTCTTTGCATGACACTACCAAAGGACAGGACATTTTCAACGCTGTTGAAAGTGTTGTGAGTGAGCACGGAGGCTTTGACAAGCTATCAGCTGTTGTTGCTGACGGTGCGCCATCAATGCAAGGAAGACGCACTGGATTCGCCGGGCTTCTCAGACAGAGTGGCGTTGACTGTCCAATACTGCACTGCATCATACATCAGGTTGGTAACGTTCTTTTCAGCTATTGTTATCGGTGATAAATAGGGCTGCCCCCAACTAAAAACTTTCCTAGTCGTTGCCACTTTATTCCGGTTATCGACGAATGGTTTGCGGTGCTGTCAGAGATCGGCGGCGGGAGGCAGGCACGGAGCGGCCGGGCAAACGCTTTTACTAATGATCCGTTATTTTCTGACTGAACAGCCTCCTGGAAATTATATTTTATCATTCATAAAATTATAAACTAACGAAACTCGTTAAAGCAAGTCATTTGGTGCTTTAAAAGTCACGATTTTAATCTGAGACAGATTCCACTTCTCTTCCCGTCCTTTCTGGTCGACTAACGTTTGTTCGCCTGTGAGGCAGCCCTAATTATCAATGTGTTTGTCTTAGTGAGATTTAAAAATAAATAATGACTACAATGTTGGTGAATCCAATTTATTTTATATTGCAGGAGGCCCTCTGTGCCAAGTCTATGAACTTCAGCCATGTCATGGATTTAGTAACGAAAGTTACCAATCTCATTCGAGGAGGAAACAGGTCTCTTAATCATCGGAAGTTTGTAGCCTTTTTGGATGAAGTGTGCGCGGCGTACGGGGATTTACAGATGCATACGGAGATAAGGTGGATGAGCCGCGGGAAATGCTTGGAGAGGTTTTTTGCGCTGCGCTCTGAAATCCCTGTATTTCTCGAGGAGAGCATACGATGTGACACCAGTGCGTACTGCAGTCAACTCAGGGACACTGATTTTCTCTGTGACATGGCCTTCCTTGCAGACATCACATCTCATCTCAATCGCCTGAATTTGCAGTTGCAGGGAAGAGGCCAAACTGTGTCGGATCTGTATGCACACATGAACGCGTTTAATGCTAAACTAGCCCTGTTTAAAGAAGGCTTCCAATCCGACCGTCCGAATTTGGCACACTTCCCCTCATGTGAAGAGATGCGCAAAGATGCTCCCGAATGCGAGGAAACCATGCAAACCAAGTACAAAGCAGAAATCGAAAAACTGCAGCAGCAGTTTAAGAGCCGCTTCCAAGACTTCTACGCCATGCAGCCACGCATCGCGTTGTTCACTGACCCGCTCTCTGCTGCTGTCAGCGAGCAGCCCCCTGAGCTGCAGCTTGAACTGTGCGAACTACAGGCAGACCCGTTTTTCCAAGCAAACCGCAACGAGAGGGGAATCTCCTTTTGGAGACTGCTACCAGAGTCCCGATTTCCAATCCTCAGGGATTTTGCACTTTCGATGGCCAGCATGTTCGGGAGCACTTACATCTGCGAGAGCAACTTCTCAATGATGAAGCACATCAAGTCCAAAGAACGAAACCGACTGACCGATGAGACACTCTTCCAGCTCATGCAGATTGGATGCACCAATATTGAGATTGACATTCAGTCTATTGTGCGCCAGCAGGAGAGGCCACAAGTGTCTCATTAAGACAGGATTTTACAGAGGTAACAATTTTAGAAATATCATTTGAAAAAAAAAGAATTGCACTATTAGAGATAGATATGTTTTGGTTTTTGTAGCAATATTAGATAATTGTTTGAGACCCCATTGCACTGAAATAATATATTCAAAGAATGTGGATTTTTTCTTTATGTGTAAAGTTCACAACTCACCCATGGTGAAATGTTGATTTTTCTTATGAAAATATAAATGTTATTGTTGGAATATGGATTGTTCTTAAAAAATAAATATGTAAATTGAAATGTTGGCCCACTAGTGAGCCTTGTTTGGGTCATGTGTTCCTGACTGAAAGAGCCAAATTGTCTGTAATGTATGAAAATTGGTATAATAAACTTTGATTGCCAGTATATTTGTTCTATTTATTAAATTAGTTAGCTATAGTAGGCCAATTAAGTGACAAGGTTATAATGGTGAAAGTGCATGTTGATATACGTGGCCCTCTGGTAGTGAGGGGAAAATTTGTGTGGCCCTCTGGTAGTGAGGTGAAAATTTGTGTGGCCCTCCCTTTTATCAAAGCTGCCCATCCCTGCTCTATTGGGATACACGACCCACTTGAGTTCCCATGAAGACACTCTTCACATTGCTTTGATCAGAAAACTAAAACAGTGGTTTGTACTTTTAAGTTTTAAGAGCATGTGAAAAAATGCCCTATTCTGGATGACCCAGAGAAGAAGAAAAATCCTAATTTTAGTATATAATCCACTCAGCAGCCGGTTATTATTAGTAGGTATTTGATTGAGGAGGAGGAGGATGAAGAGTTGATTGGTGAGGAAAGAGATGTCGGGGCGTTGGCGGTAAAAACAGAAAAAGACCCCCTATGCAATCAAAACATTAACCAATTATTTAAAGTGAGTGAATCTGTTCACATAAATGGACACAGATGGATGGTACGTGACCGAGGACATTTTCACATCTAATAAAGAGGTGTGAACAGTGACACATTCCTTAGGTTGCTGTCACACCAAAATTGTACCGGGGGCGAAAATTGTAGGCTACCGCCTACGTAATCCGCGTTCGAAAATTCGAAACCTCAGTTTACTAGCTAAATTCGATTACACAGTTAAATACAATACAAATATAAACTATGATACACTTTAAACACTCAGTTTACTAACTAAATTCGATTAAACAATTAAATACAATACAAATATAAACTACGATACACTTTAAACACTCAGTTTACAAGCTAAATTCAATACAATACAAATATAAAGTAAAAACAAGTGTTATCTGTATTATGCTATTTCTTCTTGATGAGCGCAAATGTTTTTTGAAACCTGCCTGGCAACGGACAATCGCGTTGAACAATGACGTAATGTCTCGACATGGATTACGTAGGCGGTACAATTTTCGCCCCCGGTACAATTTTGGACAGTGCCACCAAATTAAAAAGTTAGTGTCACCAGTAGAAAATGTGTCTTTAGCCCTGAGAGGATACACTACATTGTATTTAGACCTGTTAACATTCTGGAGGGATTTCTGTTCAATATCCTCTGATGTGAATCTTGTGGTGTTACTGTACCATTGAGTGAAACAGTGAGAGTTTCCAGTGTACAGTGTGGACTCCCCAGTCCAGCAGAGAGCAGCTTCACTCCTGAATCCTGCAGATCATTGGTACTCAGGTCCAGCTCTCTCAGACTAGAGGAGTTTGAGCTGAGAACTGAGGCCAGAGCTTCACAGCATCTCTCTGAGCGATGACAGCCATTCAGCCTTAACACACAAAAAAAATGATAGGAACTGTGGTTAAAATAATTTACATCTTTTACTTTTAACACAATGGAGGACTTGTTGAAATCTTTGATTAGAGATGTATGTGTAACATATACTCGTCAATACATTAGATCCTTATTCAATATCCTTTATTCAATATAGGCCTAGGCTATAAAATGTATAATATTGAAAAGTTGATTTGTAGTAGGGATGTGCATTTCTGGCAAAAATACTATTCAATATTCCTGAATAGACTGGTCCTGGTCCGGGTCCCGGATCACAGCCCGATCCCGGTCCAGGTCCCGGGATTGGTCCCGGTCCCGGTCCAGGTCCCGGTCCAGGTCCCGGGATTGGTCCCGGTCCGGGTCCCGGTCCAGGTCCCGGTCCGGGTCCCGGTCCAGGTCCCAGGATTGGTCCCGGTCCGGGTCCCGGTCCAGGTCCCGGTCCCGGTCCAGGTCCCAGGATTGGTCCGGGTCCCGGTCCAGGTCCTGGTCCTGGTCCAAGTCTTGGTCCTGGTCCTGGTCCAGGTCCTTATCTGGGTCCCGGTCCTGGTCCAAGTCTTGGTCCGGGTCCGGGTCCAGGTCCAGGTCCCAGTCCCTGTCCCGGTCCGGGTCCTGGTCCTGGTAAATGTGTCTGTGTATCGCTTATCAATTAAAAAAATAAAGTTAACTGTAGAGGTAAAGAACACGTTTCACTGCTTTTCTGACCCGTGTGGTAAATTGAACACTGCGTTCAATATTCAAGTGATTCGTTTGTCTTGATGCTACTCCAAATTAAAAGAAGGACGAGACAAAAATCCTTTCAATGTGCTGATATTTAAAAAAGTTAAATATTTGTGCGTATTGACCGGTTATTTACAGTTTTACAGAACCAACTAGTAGCCTGTAGCTGGACTGTACCACTTTCACAGGGGGGTTGCTGTGGATCTGGACTCGATTCCTATGGCTTAAACCACCGCCATGGAGGGAGAGAAATGGACTTGTTGGTCATAAGAGGATACCCTATCGATGTGTTGAGCTTCACCAGTTGACATATATGGAATCTGTGGTTCAGTAAAGTGACGGAATTCAGACTTCGTTCCAGTGGAAAAATTATTCTAAGGTTTTTTACTTTTAATTGCACATTTTTTTTAAGTCTATTGCATTTCTTTTTTCTGTTGTAGTTTAAGCACAGTTACAGTCTTCAAGGTGTTTAATTCTTCATCTCTCAGTTCTCATCTGCTGTACACATCTGTACTGTAGTGAGGGCAGTGTGGTTACGTTGTGGGGTTCATATTGATGGTCCATGACGTCCATAATGCTTTAGTGTGACGCAGTCACAATGATCTTCTATCTCAATAAACAGCTAAAGTACAAAAGGCAATTGAAGTGATGGATGAGTTGTGTTTGTGTCCAGGTCTCCAGTCTACTATGGATGAGGAGAGAGAGGAGGGGGGTCCTACCTCTAAGACCACTCTGTCTGGGAAACATGGCCACCGGAGCAAAGCTAAGAGGTAAGGAGAGTACCTCTCTCTCTGTGACTGTTGTCCACCTCAGAGCTCAGCAGTGATACATCATGACTCCATGATGCTCATTGATTGATGCTCATGATGATCATTACTGCTTGCACTGTTAGTGGCGTATGGTGGCATAAGTATGTGAGACTCAAGTTGTTTCAGGGTGTTTTGGTGAACTACAAAATAGCAGGGAGGGTTAATTACGATAATAAAATTGATTCAAATCCACCAGGGGCAGCATTGCACTTTGAAAGCTGATGGGAAGCATGTCTTGGACTACAAGGGCAGAAGGAAAGGATGCAAAGCCCATTAGTCAAATCAGGACTACTCTTGATTTAACTAAATAAAAAAATCTGGGCCTCTCATTTATTGCCCATAATGACTGAAGCTATTGGTTGTAATTTGGCTTTGTTTATTTTCAGCTACAATTGTTTTAAGAAAAATGAAGACAAATGACCAAAAGTGATGCCATTTAAAACGCATCATGCTCTGAATCATTCACTAAAATCCTTTCCACAATATCAAACAGAATAGTCAGAGTAACAAATAATTAAAAGATCAACAAGAACATTATTTCACATCTATTTACATGGGCTGTAAGCCTAACATTGTTTGAGGCAAATGTGGATGTTAATGGTTGTTTCAGAATGTCATGGTGTTAAGCCAATTAAGATTGAGGGACTTCATTAATAGATCAAGTCAATCCTCTTTGCTGTTTGTGTTGCAAAGATACCAGTGACCTGGTCATACCAAACAGGATATTTTTTAAGTGATTTCAGAATAACGGCGTGTGTAGCGCCACGTTTTCGCCACCCTTTCAGACGGCTTGGTAATCCAACGGAGGAGTGTCGAAAAATATGTAGGCTCAGCGCGTTTATTTTGGGACCTTGCCTAACTTTTGGCGGTAGAAACACCAATATAAGCTAACCGAGCCGCACTGAACCACACCGCTCGGTGGAAACGCCAACATAAAGCGAACAGAGCCGCACTGTACGGCAACGAACAGTAGCGCACCGCTCGGTGGAAACGAGGCATTCGACTGAGCGGGGTTTGTTGGTTCTCGTAGCCTAGTCTTGAGGGGATAACCCCTCCCTCCAGGTTGCTCCACAGCTAGAACTCCTGCTTATTGGTCCATAGCACAGCCAGTACTCCAGCTTATTCGTGAATAGACATAGGCGGGATCCAGATCCCTTAGCTAGTCACACCCACTCAGAGGAGGACTTTCCTCCTCTCTCCCATTGAACCCCATGTTATTCACTGACTGCCAACACTTTCAGGGAAATGATTGGGAGTCAATGGAGGCTGAGGGAGGAATGTCCTCCCTGAAGTAATTGTCAATAGGTAATGGGTGGTGCTAATGTCCCTTTAGCCAGGGAAACAAACTTTACATATACTAAGGCATTAAAGTAGTCATATTTAAGGGCATTAATTCATTACAGTAGTCTGGGCAATCTATATTTTTTATTCTCAACAATGTTAGGGAGGATCTTCACTAGAGAAGCCTCCACTGGTGTGTGTGTGTGTGTGTGTGTGTGTGTGTGTGTGTGTGTGTGTGTGTGTGTGTGTGTGTGTGTGTGTGTGTACTCATACTGAGCCAGTATCCTGTGTACTTATACTCATACTGAGCCAGTATCCTGTGTTATTATACTCATACTGAGTGTAGTGGGTTCAATGAATATGCGTGGCCGAATTGTCGTCCCTCAGTGGGAGCTTGTTTATCGTCCTTAGAAGTGGAACACAACAACTCCAAAAACGATAACATAGGATTCCCGAGAGTCCCTTCCGTGTGGTTCTCTGATGCCATCTCCACTCACTCTCGCCGTGGATCTCTCTAGTCCATTCACTCCTGGTTCTCCCACTACAACACAAAGCAGGCACATAAGTACACACTCCCCGATTGGCCTGATTGCGAGCAGGTGTCTGCACTCCAACCCCCCAGCCGATCCTGTGTGCTCCCAACCTGCCCATACTCCCCCTGCAGGCCAGACGTCACAAGTCCCCCACACTGAGCTAGGATCCTGTGCACTTATACTCATACAGAGACAGTATCCTGTGTACTTATACACATACTGAGCCAGTATCCTGTGCACTTATACTCATACTGAGGCAGTTTACTGTGTACTTATACTCATACTGAGCCAGAATCCTGTGTACTTACACTCAAACTTAGACAGTATCCTGTGTACTTATACTCATACTGAGACAGTATCCTGTGTACGTATACTCATACTGAGCCAGTATCCTGTGTACATATACTCATACTGAGACAGTATCCTGTGCACTTATACTCATACTGAGGCAGTATCCTGTGCACTTATACTCATACAGAGACAGTATCCTGTGTACTTATACTCATACTGAGCCAGTATCCTGTGTACTTATACTCATACTGAGACAGTATCCTGTGTACTTATACTCATATTGAGCCAATATCCTGTGTAGTTGCTCTACTTTTGACTCTTGAGCTGCTGGTGTGTGTGTGTGTGTGTGTGTGTGTGTGTGTGTGTGTGTGTGTGTGTGTGTGTGTGTGTGTGTGTGTGTATGTGTGTGTTGTCCACCTCAGAGCTCAGCAGTGATACATCATGACTCCATCATTAGTTTGAGTAAATGCTGTGTGTGTGTTGAAGCCCAGAGCAGCAGCAGAGAGCAGACTCCCCTGGACCGAGCTGTGTCTCCATGAAGAGTGACCGGTCTATGGACAAGCATATTCTCTTTAAAGATGGAAAACAGTCAATTGAGAGAAGGTAAGGATTGATTAGGGATGATTATAGGGCTGTAGTCAACGAAATCAAATCTTGGCTGTCTTAAATTCAACCAACTCTACAACCAATCGATTGGTAGATAGTGAAAAGACGTGCATATCGATTAACCAATCAACTAACCGACCAGAACCTGACAGCCCTAGAGATTATAGAGATACAGCTTCTATCAAACGTCGGTAAATCCTGGTTCTTGTGTTTCTAGAAGAGTGCAGCGTTTTGCAAATCGTTTTGCAAAGCGCTTTGCTGATTGAAATGTCATTTGAATTTTGCAACACATGAAGCGTGGCGAAGTGCATTACAGTCACCGGGATGCTATTACTTTTCAATTTGAATAAAGGCACTCAAAAAATGTGACAAAAAATGTTAATTTTATTTTCATTTCATTGTTATAACTTTTCCAAATTGAATTTGGGATTTCATTGTCACTTTGCATATTCAAATACACTTTGAATAACGTATTTTTAAATTACATTATTCAATTGCATAATGAATTGTCAATTGCATAATGCAATGACTTATTGAATTGCAGATTGCAAATTGGATTACCAATTGAATTTTGCTAAATATTTGCTTCCATAGTCCATCCCTTAGCTCAGCAGTGATACATCATGACTCCATCATTAGTTTGAGTAAATGCTGTGTGTGTGTTGAAGGCCAGAGAAGCAGGAGAGAACAGACTCCCCTGGACCCAGCTGTGTCTCCATGAAGAGTGACCGGTCTATGGATAATCGTATTCGCTTTAAAGATGGAAAACAGTCAATTGAGAGAAGGTAAGGATTGATTAGGGATGATTATAGGGCTGTACTCAACCAAATCAAATGTTGGCTGTCTTAAATTCAACCAACTCTACGACCAATCGATTGGTAGATGGTGAAAAGATGATAATAAAACAATTTGCAATGTCCGACCGATGAGAATTTGGTCCAACACGTGCATATCGATTAACCAATCAACTAACCGACCAGAACCTGACAGCCCTAGAGATTATAGAGATACAGCTTCTATCAAACGTCCTTAAATCCTGGTTCTTGTTTTTCTAGAAGAGTGCAGCGTTTTGCAAAGCATTTTGCAAAAGGTTTTTCAAAGTGCATTGCAAAGCGTTTTGCAAAGCGCTTTGCTGATTGAAATGTCATTTGAATTTTGCAACACATGAAGCGTGGCGAAGTGCATTACAGTCACGGGGATGCTATTGCTTTTCAATTTGAATAAAAGCACTCAAAAAATGTGACAAAATGTTAATTTTATTTTTATTTTATTGTTATAACTTTTTCAAATTGAATTTGGGATTTCATTGTCACTTTGCATATTCAAATACACTTTGAATAACGTATTTTCAAATTACATTATTAAATTGCATAATAAATTGTCAATTGCATAATGCAATGACTTGCAACTGAATTGCAAATTGGATTTCCGATTGAATTTTGCTAAATATTTGCTTCCATAGTCCATCTCTTAGCTCAGCAGTGATACATCATGACCCCATCATTAGTGTGAGTAAATGCTGTGTGTGTGTTGAAGCCCAGAGCAGCAGGAGAGAGCAGACTCCCCTGGACCCAGCTGTGTCTCCATGAAGAGCATTCGTAACCTGTTCAGAAAAAAGAAGCCAATTCATGAACAAAGGTAAGAATTTATCAGATATTATAGAAATAAGAGTATAAGAGTCCAGCAGCAGAGAGCAGACTCCACTGGACCCAGCTGTGTCTCCATGAAGAGTGACCACTCTATGGATCTACATTCTAAATGTAAAGATGGAAATCAGTCTATTGGGAAGAGGTGAGAACTTAGAGAGTGACCGGTCAGACATGGAGGGGGGTTCTTCAGTGGTGGAGGATCGGGGGGGCGGAGGCGGGAAATGTTATGGTGGTAAAAGGCTAGGATTGACCTTGTCACACTGCAAGCAAGAGTTGCCAAATTGTTTTGCTGAAAGGTGACTGATCCAATTTAATTTAGAGCGGTGTGAACAGCACTCTGCGATCTTTCACCGACTACAGCACATGTGTGTTTTCTCTTAAATAGCCTCAAGTCCTGCCGTGTAATTTCATCCAAACTCAAAGTTCAAACCAGCTTGTTCGTAGGCTACTCCAAGACTACAGAAGCTGTGTGTCTTCTGAATTATGAGGCTGAAACTCTGTCCTAAGCGATTCGGACAGATGAGCGGATCTTAAAGCTGCTGACGTCATCACAGCAGCCCTACTTGATGTAGTATCAGTATTCATGGGCCTCCATATTTGATTTCCATGCGTGCTTCGTGTGACGGCTTTGTTATTGTTATTATCCATATGCGGATCAGTTCCAAGTATGACACACACCCACTGGAACCTGATGTTGGCCTCATTTAAAACACAACGTGGACAGCCAAACAAAGAAATCGGAACTGAGAAATAAATCTGAGGAGCATTAATGCTCCTCTGATATGAACAGGGTTCTGTCTTTTTCGCTACTTTGTTTGGTCAGCATGACTGCTGTCTGTGGTCAAGATTGACAGTTAAACAGTGACTTCCATTTGGTCATTGTGTGTCCTTAATATCAGCGAAGGAAAAGATAACATGCTTAAATTAGACTATGACTTTGACAAAGCAGTTTGGTACGTCAATGTTGATCAAACTGATTTATAATTCTATTCTGTGATTCTAGTTTCAAGCATTAGGATACTCAGAGCGAGTAATAACATCTCAGTTATGATTTATAATATCTAATCAAGATAAATAAGGACTTAAAAGCTTGAAACAAGTGAAATGCTCTCAAGTAAAAACTGCCTAATAAGAAGAATGATCTTGTCAGCATAAAAACTGCAGTGTGAGTAAAAGCTGTGTGTGTGTGTGTGTGTGTGTGTGTGTGTGTGTGTGTGTGTGTGTGGGGGGGTGTTGAAGGCCAGAGCAGCAGCAGAGAGCAGACTCCCCTGGACCCAGCTGCGTCTCCTTGAAGAGTGACCACTCTATGGAACAACCTGTTGATGGACGCCCCTCCAGGGACGAGAGGTAGAAGTTTAAAACAGATGATGAGTTGGTTGTTATCAGATCCTACTAATAAAGATGTTTACAAGTCAGGGAAAATATAATAGAGAGAGAGTGTGTGTGTGTGTGTGTGTGTGTGTGTGTGTGTGTGTGTGTGTGTGTGTGTGTGTGTGTGTGTGTTCTCCACAGACACCAGGAGAGGTCAAAGGTCACCAGTGCTCAGTCTGTACAGCAGCATCAAACAGAGCTGGGGGGCGGTAAGAGACTTTTACTTTGAAGACAGAGGAGACTATTATTTTGAAGGGCAAAAGAGATCTTGTCTTGAAAAAAGAGAATAAATTATATTTTTAAGGAGCAGTATCTTTCCTCTGTGGGGTTAAATGGTGTAGGGTTAATGGGTATCCGGTAAATGGTTTCGTCCATATATGTAGGCTTATGGTGGGGGTATCAGGTTAAATGGTTTGATCCAGATATGTAGGGTTATCAGGTTAAATGGTTTGATCCAGATATGTAGGGTTATTGTGGGGGTATCAGGTTAAATGATTTGATCCAGATATGTAGGGTTATTGTGGGGGTATCAGGTTAAATGGTTTGATCCAGATATGTAGGGTTATTGTGGGGCATTAGGTTAAATGGTTTAATCCAGATATGTAGGGTTATTGTGGGGTATCAGGTTAAATGGTTTGACCCAAATATGTAGGGTTATTGTGGGTCTATCAGGTTAAATATCATTAATCATTATAATGCAGACCAACAGCAGAATGACTCATTGGAAGTGATGCAACCCTGTCTTGTTGTATCAGCATAGCAAATCACTTTATACTGATTCACAGTCATTATTACTATCAGTGGCGGTTGGTCAATAGAGGGCGCTAGGGCGCCGCCCCTCCGTGAAATATTCACTTGAATATATCTGCTAACTATGAATCAACTATTATAAATACGAAATCAATCAACAAAAATACAAAGCGCTTATCCTCGTTTAATTGTGTGATAGACCGTACTTTCCACTGCCAGCAACCATTTAAATGCGCCTGAACGTCAATGATTTGGGCGAGGCTAGTTATTGGTCATTTGAAATAAAGCCCTCCTCCAAGTCAGGGGCGCCGGCCACGTTGACGGCAATGTAAGCTCCCTAACTTTTTGCTGTCTATCAAGCAGAGACAGCTTTGCATTGACGCAAGAAAATTGGCCCTCGGGTCGCACAAGTCTGCGCCCCAGGCCAATGGTATCGCTTTTAATTTTTGTTATCACCACATGATTGGACAATTCAGAGAATCAATCAATAGGCTACCTCCCTCAGCAGCATTCGCTCAACACAACTACATGCAGAGAAGAGATAGATCGCTAACTATCAGAGAGTTGTAAGCACTGTCCACCCATTTCAGTGGAGGAATTGGAGCAATGTTATACTTAAAAGGAGCAAGTAAGCTACATATTAATTAAGTATTTCGGCCTGTAGCATATAAACAAAATGAAGCAACTGTCCCATATTTCTAACTGCATTTGAAGTAGACAAAAAATGGACGCTATAGGACAGTGATCATGATTTGTCTCAATATCAGAATAACAACAATGGGTCAAATAGCAATGGCTGGTGGGATGGCCATGAAGTAGGTCTGTATATGCAGTGTAAGCTTGTCCAGGCCCTGCAAGTCAGGATGTAGGCTATGAATCTGAATGAATAGTAGGTAATAGGTAATAGGTAGTGGCCATCCCCAAAATGCACCAGAATACAGGAAATCAAATCTACTAAATTCATTTTTTTTAAAACTTTTTTGGCTTTAGTGTGACACAGTCACGATGATCTTTCTCAATAAACAGCTAAAGTTCAAAAGCCAAATGAAGTGATGGATGAGTTGTGTTTGTGCCCAGGTCTCCAGTCTACTATGGATGAGGAGAGAGAGGAGGGGGGTTCTACCTCTAAGACCGCTCTGTCTGGGGAACATGGCCCCCGGAGCAAAGCTAAGAGGTAAGGAGAGGATCTCTCTCTCTGTGACTGTTGTCCATCTCAGAGCTCAGCAGTGATACATCATGACTCCATCATTAGTCTGAGGAAAAGCTGTGTGTGTGTGTGTGTGTGTGTGTGTGTGTGTGTGTGCGTGTGTGTGCGTGTGTGTGTGTGTGTGTGTGTGTGTGTGTGTGTGTGTGTGTGTGTGTGTGTGTGTTGAAGCCCAGAGAAGCAGCAGAGAGCAGACTCCCCTGGACCCAGCTGTGTCTCCATGAAGAGTGACTGGTCTATGGATCGACCTGTTAGGTTTAAAGATGGAAATCAGTCTATTGAGAAGAGGTAAGGACTTAAAGAGTGAATATTTGAGGCATGGATGAGGGTTTCTTCAGCGCTAAAACATCAAAATGGCTGTTTTAGTGATGTGGTTGACATGGTGTGAATGAGAGGAGGGATAAGGCTGTTTTGGTGATGTGGTGGACATGGTGTGAATGAGAGGAGGGATAAGGCTGTTTTGGTGATGTGGTGGACATGGTGTGAATGAGAGGAGGGATAAGGCTGTTTTAGTGATGTGGTTGACATGATGCGAATGAGAGGAGGGGTAAGGCTGTTTTAGTGTCCAGCAGCAGAGAGCAGACTCCCCTGGACACAGCTGTGTCTCTTTGAAGATTGACCGCTCTATGAATCTCCCTGTCACGTTCAACTAACTCTACGACTAAGCGATACGTCAATGGTGAAAACATTAAATAATAAAACATTGTGCACATTATCTCTAGATCAACAGAGTCTACCACAGTGCGTTCTACTTTACCTGCTAGCCTCAATATCACGTAAGGGCTGTTTGGAGAAGGTCAGTGGGTTTCAGACCCCCTCTCGGTCCGAGTCCACTCGGTTAGGGCTGAGCTTCAATATGAAGCAGACAGCGGACGAGCCGCGGAGCGCCGGGCAGCGTCGTTTATAGACGACACAACCCAAGAATTGATTTGGGCTTTTATCTGGGTGTAATATTTACATTTACATTTTTTTTTTTTTTTATCACTTAGATCTTTATTGACAGTTTTTCCCAGTAACATGACAACATTATATCAACATCAACAAATGGAATGGCTATAGAAATAAAAATAAAAATACAAATAAAATAAAATAAAACAAGAAAGAAAAACAAAAAACAAGAAAACAAGAAAAACCTGCCTGGGATGTACCTTCATATTCTCATATCCTGAGTTTGTAATTATGTACTACTGTTCCAATCCGATGTCTTCTTTTGAGTCCTGTAAAGTGCCCATTTTTCCCATTTACAGTCGAATTGTGTTTCTTGAAGTCTCAGTTTGTGTGTCAGTTTCTCCATATCTACAGCTATCTCTTCAACAATAGTAAACCAATGAGTCTTTGTTGGTGGTGTTTCTTTACACCAATGTCTGGTGATAGCTTTCTTGCTCGCTACCAGCAGTATTTTGATCAAATATTTAGCAGAGAGCAGACTCCACTGGACCCAGCTGTGTCTCCATGAAGAGTGACCACTCTATGGATCTACATTCTAAATGTAAAGATGGAAATCAGTCTATTGGGAAGAGGTGAGAACTTAGAGAGTGACCGGTCAGACATGGAGGGGGCTTCTTCAGCGGTGGAGGATCGGGGGGGCGGAGGCGGGAAATGTTATGGTGGTAAAAGGCTAGGATTGACCTTGTCACACTGCAAGCAAGAGTTGCCAAATTGTTTTGCTGAAAGGTGACTGATCCAATTTAATTTAGAGCGGTGTGAACAGCACTCTGCGATCTTTCACCGACTACAGCACATGTGTGTTTTCTCTTAAATAGCCTCAAGTCCTGCCGTGTAATTTCATCCAAACTCAAAGTTCAAACCAGCTTGTTCGTAGGCTACTCCAAGACTACAGAAGCTGTGTGTCTTCTGAATTATGAGGCTGAAACTCTGTCCTAAGCGATTCGGACAGATGAGCGGATCTTAAAGCTGCTGACGTCATCACAGCAGCCCTACTTGATGTAGTATCAGTATTCATGGGCCTCCATATTTGATTTCCATGCGTGCTTCGTGTGACGGCTTTGTTATTGTTATTATCCATATGCGGATCAGTTCCAAGTATGACACACACCCACTGGAACCTGATGTTGGCCTCATTTAAAACACAACGTGGACAGCCAAACAAAGAACTCTGAACTGAGAAATAAATCTGAGGAGCATTAATGCTCCTCTGATATGAACAGGGTTCTGTCTTTTTCGCTACTTTGTTTGGTCAGCATGACTGCTGTCTGTGGTCAAGATTGACAGTTAAACAGTGACTTCCATTTGGTCATTGTGTGTCCTTAATATCAGCGAAGGAAAAGATAACATGCTTAAATTAGACTATGACTTTGACAAAGCAGTTTGGTACGTCAATGTTGATCAAACTGATTTATAATTCTATTCTGTGATTCTAGTTTCAAGCATTAGGATACTCAGAGCGAGTAATAACATCTCAGTTATGATTTATAATATCTAATCAAGATAAATAAGGACTTAAAAGCTTGAAACAAGTGAAATGCTCTCAAGTAAAAACTGCCTAATAAGAAGAATGATCTTGTCAGCATAAAAACTGCAGTGTGAGTAAAAGCTGTGTGTGTGTGTGTGTGTGTGTGTGTGTGTGTGTGTGTGTGTGTGGGGGGGGGTGTTGAAGGCCAGAGCAGCAGCAGAGAGCAGACTCCCCTGGACCCAGCTGCGTCTCCTTGAAGAGTGACCACTCTATGGAACAACCTGTTGATGGACGCCCCTCCAGGGACGAGAGGTAGAAGTTTAAAACAGATGATGAGTTGGTTGTTATCAGATCCTACTAATAAAGATGTTTACAAGTCAGGGAAAATATAATAGAGAGAGAGTGTGTGTGTGTGTGTGTGTGTGTGTGTGTGTGTGTGTGTGTGTGTGTGTGTGTGTGTGTGTGTTCTCCACAGACACCAGGAGAGGTCAAAGGTCACCAGTGCTCAGTCTGTACAGCAGCATCAAACAGAGCTGGGGGGCGGTAAGAGACTTTTACTTTGAAGACAGAGGAGACTATTATTTTGAAGGGCAAAAGAGATCTTGTCTTGAAAAAAGAGAATAAATTATATTTTTAAGGAGCAGTATCTTTCCTCTGTGGGGTTAAATGGTGTAGGGTTAATGGGTATCCGGTAAATGGTTTCGTCCATATATGTAGGCTTATGGTGGGGGTATCAGGTTAAATGGTTTGATCCAGATATGTAGGGTTATCAGGTTAAATGGTTTGATCCAGATATGTAGGGTTATTGTGGGGGTATCAGGTTAAATGATTTGATCCAGATATGTAGGGTTATTGTGGGGGTATCAGGTTAAATGGTTTGATCCAGATATGTAGGGTTATTGTGGGGCATTAGGTTAAATGGTTTAATCCAGATATGTAGGGTTATTGTGGGGTATCAGGTTAAATGGTTTGACCCAAATATGTAGGGTTATTGTGGGTCTATCAGGTTAAATATCATTAATCATTATAATGCAGACCAACAGCAGAATGACTCATTGGAAGTGATGCAACCCTGTCTTGTTGTATCAGCATAGCAAATCACTTTATACTGATTCACAGTCATTATTACTATCAGTGGCGGTTGGTCAATAGAGGGCGCTAGGGCGCCGCCCCTCCGTGAAATATTCACTTGAATATATCTGCTAACTATGAATCAACTATTATAAATACGAAATCAATCAACAAAAATACAAAGCGCTTATCCTCGTTTAATTGTGTGATAGACCGTACTTTCCACTGCCAGCAACCATTTAAATGCGCCTGAACGTCAATGATTTGGGCGAGGCTAGTTATTGGTCATTTGAAATAAAGCCCTCCTCCAAGTCAGGGGCGCCGGCCACGTTGACGGCAATGTAAGCTCCCTAACTTTTTGCTGTCTATCAAGCAGAGACAGCTTTGCATTGACGCAAGAAAATTGGCCCTCGGGTCGCACAAGTCTGCGCCCCAGGCCAATGGTATCGCTTTTAATTTTTGTTATCACCACATGATTGGACAATTCAGAGAATCAATCAATAGGCTACCTCCCTCAGCAGCATTCGCTCAACACAACTACATGCAGAGAAGAGATAGATCGCTAACTATCAGAGAGTTGTAAGCACTGTCCACCCATTTCAGTGGAGGAATTGGAGCAATGTTATACTTAAAAGGAGCAAGTAAGCTACATATTAATTAAGTATTTCGGCCTGTAGCATATAAACAAAATGAAGCAACTGTCCCATATTTCTAACTGCATTTGAAGTAGACAAAAAATGGACGCTATAGGACAGTGATCATGATTTGTCTCAATATCAGAATAACAACAATGGGTCAAATAGCAATGGCTGGTGGGATGGCCATGAAGTAGGTCTGTATATGCAGTGTAAGCTTGTCCAGGCCCTGCAAGTCAGGATGTAGGCTATGAATCTGAATGAATAGTAGGTAATAGGTAATAGGTAGTGGCCATCCCCAAAATGCACCAGAATACAGGAAATCAAATCTACTAAATTCATTTTTTTTAAAACTTTTTTGGCTTTAGTGTGACACAGTCACGATGATCTTTCTCAATAAACAGCTAAAGTTCAAAAGCCAAATGAAGTGATGGATGAGTTGTGTTTGTGCCCAGGTCTCCAGTCTACTATGGATGAGGAGAGAGAGGAGGGGGGTTCTACCTCTAAGACCGCTCTGTCTGGGGAACATGGCCCCCGGAGCAAAGCTAAGAGGTAAGGAGAGGATCTCTCTCTCTGTGACTGTTGTCCATCTCAGAGCTCAGCAGTGATACATCATGACTCCATCATTAGTCTGAGGAAAAGCTGTGTGTGTGTGTGTGTGTGTGTGTGTGTGTGTGTGTGTGTGTGTGTGTGTGTGTGTGTGTGTGTGTGTGTGTGTGTGTGTGTGTGTGTGTGTGTGTGTGTGTGTGTGTTGAAGCCCAGAGAAGCAGCAGAGAGCAGACTCCCCTGGACCCAGCTGTGTCTCCATGAAGAGTGACTGGTCTATGGATCGACCTGTTAGGTTTAAAGATGGAAATCAGTCTATTGAGAAGAGGTAAGGACTTAAAGAGTGAATATTTGAGGCATGGATGAGGGTTTCTTCAGCGCTAAAACATCAAAATGGCTGTTTTAGTGATGTGGTTGACATGGTGTGAATGAGAGGAGGGATAAGGCTGTTTTGGTGATGTGGTGGACATGGTGTGAATGAGAGGAGGGATAAGGCTGTTTTGGTGATGTGGTGGACATGGTGTGAATGAGAGGAGGGATAAGGCTGTTTTAGTGATGTGGTTGACATGATGCGAATGAGAGGAGGGGTAAGGCTGTTTTAGTGTCCAGCAGCAGAGAGCAGACTCCCCTGGACACAGCTGTGTCTCTTTGAAGATTGACCGCTCTATGAATCTCCCTGTCACGTTCAACTAACTCTACGACTAAGCGATACGTCAATGGTGAAAACATTAAATAATAAAACATTGTGCACATTATCTCTAGATCAACAGAGTCTACCACAGTGCGTTCTACTTTACCTGCTAGCCTCAATATCACGTAAGGGCTGTTTGGAGAAGGTCAGTGGGTTTCAGACCCCCTCTCGGTCCGAGTCCACTCGGTTAGGGCTGAGCTTCAATATGAAGCAGACAGCGGACGAGCCGCGGAGCGCCGGGCAGCGTCGTTTATAGACGACACAACCCAAGAATTGATTTGGGCTTTTATCTGGGTGTAATATTTACATTTACATTTTTTTTTTTTTTTATCACTTAGATCTTTATTGACAGTTTTTCCCAGTAACATGACAACATTATATCAACATCAACAAATGGAATGGCTATAGAAATAAAAATAAAAATACAAATAAAATAAAATAAAACAAGAAAGAAAAACAAAAAACAAGAAAACAAGAAAAACCTGCCTGGGATGTACCTTCATATTCTCATATCCTGAGTTTGTAATTATGTACTACTGTTCCAATCCGATGTCTTCTTTTGAGTCCTGTAAAGTGCCCATTTTTCCCATTTACAGTCGAATTGTGTTTCTTGAAGTCTCAGTTTGTGTGTCAGTTTCTCCATATCTACAGCTATCTCTTCAACAATAGTAAACCAATGAGTCTTTGTTGGTGGTGTTTCTTTACACCAATGTCTGGTGATAGCTTTCTTGCTCGCTACCAGCAGTATTTTGATCAAATATTTAGCAGAGAGCAGACTCCACTGGACCCAGCTGTGTCTCCATGAAGAGTGACCACTCTATGGATCTACATTCTAAATGTAAAGATGGAAATCAGTCTATTGGGAAGAGGTGAGAACTTAGAGAGTGACCGGTCAGACATGGAGGGGGCTTCTTCAGCGGTGGAGGATCGGGGGGGCGGAGGCGGGAAATGTTATGGTGGTAAAAGGCTAGGATTGACCTTGTCACACTGCAAGCAAGAGTTGCCAAATTGTTTTGCTGAAAGGTGACTGATCCAATTTAATTTAGAGCGGTGTGAACAGCACTCTGCGATCTTTCACCGACTACAGCACATGTGTGTTTTCTCTTAAATAGCCTCAAGTCCTGCCGTGTAATTTCATCCAAACTCAAAGTTCAAACCAGCTTGTTCGTAGGCTACTCCAAGACTACAGAAGCTGTGTGTCTTCTGAATTATGAGGCTGAAACTCTGTCCTAAGCGATTCGGACAGATGAGCGGATCTTAAAGCTGCTGACGTCATCACAGCAGCCCTACTTGATGTAGTATCAGTATTCATGGGCCTCCATATTTGATTTCCATGCGTGCTTCGTGTGACGGCTTTGTTATTGTTATTATCCATATGCGGATCAGTTCCAAGTATGACACACACCCACTGGAACCTGATGTTGGCCTCATTTAAAACACAACGTGGACAGCCAAACAAAGAACTCTGAACTGAGAAATAAATCTGAGGAGCATTAATGCTCCTCTGATATGAACAGGGTTCTGTCTTTTTCGCTACTTTGTTTGGTCAGCATGACTGCTGTCTGTGGTCAAGATTGACAGTTAAACAGTGACTTCCATTTGGTCATTGTGTGTCCTTAATATCAGCGAAGGAAAAGATAACATGCTTAAATTAGACTATGACTTTGACAAAGCAGTTTGGTACGTCAATGTTGATCAAACTGATTTATAATTCTATTCTGTGATTCTAGTTTCAAGCATTAGGATACTCAGAGCGAGTAATAACATCTCAGTTATGATTTATAATATCTAATCAAGATAAATAAGGACTTAAAAGCTTGAAACAAGTGAAATGCTCTCAAGTAAAAACTGCCTAATAAGAAGAATGATCTTGTCAGCATAAAAACTGCAGTGTGAGTAAAAGCTGTGTGTGTGTGTGTGTGTGTGTGTGTGTGTGTGTGTGTGTGTGTGTGGGGGGGTGTTGAAGGCCAGAGCAGCAGCAGAGAGCAGACTCCCCTGGACCCAGCTGCGTCTCCTTGAAGAGTGACCACTCTATGGAACAACCTGTTGATGGACGCCCCTCCAGGGACGAGAGGTAGAAGTTTAAAACAGATGATGAGTTGGTTGTTATCAGATCCTACTAATAAAGATGTTTACAAGTCAGGGAAAATATAATAGAGAGAGAGTGTGTGTGTGTGTGTGTGTGTGTGTGTGTGTGTGTGTGTGTGTGTGTGTGTGTGTGTGTGTTCTCCACAGACACCAGGAGAGGTCAAAGGTCACCAGTGCTCAGTCTGTACAGCAGCATCAAACAGAGCTGGGGGGCGGTAAGAGACTTTTACTTTGAAGACAGAGGAGACTATTATTTTGAAGGGCAAAAGAGATCTTGTCTTGAAAAAAGAGAATAAATTATATTTTTAAGGAGCAGTATCTTTCCTCTGTGGGGTTAAATGGTGTAGGGTTAATGGGTATCCGGTAAATGGTTTCGTCCATATATGTAGGCTTATGGTGGGGGTATCAGGTTAAATGGTTTGATCCAGATATGTAGGGTTATCAGGTTAAATGGTTTGATCCAGATATGTAGGGTTATTGTGGGGGTATCAGGTTAAATGATTTGATCCAGATATGTAGGGTTATTGTGGGGGTATCAGGTTAAATGGTTTGATCCAGATATGTAGGGTTATTGTGGGGCATTAGGTTAAATGGTTTAATCCAGATATGTAGGGTTATTGTGGGGTATCAGGTTAAATGGTTTGACCCAAATATGTAGGGTTATTGTGGGTCTATCAGGTTAAATATCATTAATCATTATAATGCAGACCAACAGCAGAATGACTCATTGGAAGTGATGCAACCCTGTCTTGTTGTATCAGCATAGCAAATCACTTTATACTGATTCACAGTCATTATTACTATCAGTGGCGGTTGGTCAATAGAGGGCGCTAGGGCGCCGCCCCTCCGTGAAATATTCACTTGAATATATCTGCTAACTATGAATCAACTATTATAAATACGAAATCAATCAACAAAAATACAAAGCGCTTATCCTCGTTTAATTGTGTGATAGACCGTACTTTCCACTGCCAGCAACCATTTAAATGCGCCTGAACGTCAATGATTTGGGCGAGGCTAGTTATTGGTCATTTGAAATAAAGCCCTCCTCCAAGTCAGGGGCGCCGGCCACGTTGACGGCAATGTAAGCTCCCTAACTTTTTGCTGTCTATCAAACAGAGACAGCTTTGCATTGACGCAAGAAAATTGGCCCTCGGGTCGCACAAGTCTGCGCCCCAGGCCAATGGTATCGCTTTTAATTTTTGTTATCACCACATGATTGGACAATTCAGAGAATCAATCAATAGGCTACCTCCCTCAGCAGCATTCGCTCAACACAACTACATGCAGAGAAGAGATAGATCGCTAACTATCAGAGAGTTGTAAGCACTGTCCACCCATTTCAGTGGAGGAATTGGAGCAATGTTATACTTAAAAGGAGCAAGTAAGCTACATATTAATTAAGTATTTCGGCCTGTAGCATATAAACAAAATGAAGCAACTGTCCCATATTTCTAACTGCATTTGAAGTAGACAAAAAATGGACGCTATAGGACAGTGATCATGATTTGTCTCAATATCAGAATAACAACAATGGGTCAAATAGCAATGGCTGGTGGGATGGCCATGAAGTAGGTCTGTATATGCAGTGTAAGCTTGTCCAGGCCCTGCAAGTCAGGATGTAGGCTATGAATCTGAATGAATAGTAGGTAATAGGTAATAGGTAGTGGCCATCCCCAAAATGCACCAGAATACAGGAAATCAAATCTACTAAATTCATTTTTTTTAAAACTTTTTTGGCTTTAGTGTGACACAGTCACGATGATCTTTCTCAATAAACAGCTAAAGTTCAAAAGCCAAATGAAGTGATGGATGAGTTGTGTTTGTGCCCAGGTCTCCAGTCTACTATGGATGAGGAGAGAGAGGAGGGGGGTTCTACCTCTAAGACCGCTCTGTCTGGGGAACATGGCCCCCGGAGCAAAGCTAAGAGGTAAGGAGAGGATCTCTCTCTCTGTGACTGTTGTCCATCTCAGAGCTCAGCAGTGATACATCATGACTCCATCATTAGTCTGAGGAAAAGCTGTGTGTGTGTGTGTGTGTGTGTGTGTGTGTGTGTGTGTGTGTGTGTGTGTGTGTGTGTGTGTGTGTGCGTGTGTGTGTGCGTGTGTGTGTGTGTGTGTGTGTGTGTGTGTGTGTGTGTGTGTGTGTGTGTGTGTGTTGAAGCCCAGAGAAGCAGCAGAGAGCAGACTCCCCTGGACCCAGCTGTGTCTCCATGAAGAGTGACTGGTCTATGGATCGACCTGTTAGGTTTAAAGATGGAAATCAGTCTATTGAGAAGAGGTAAGGACTTAAAGAGTGAATATTTGAGGCATGGATGAGGGTTTCTTCAGCGCTAAAACATCAAAATGGCTGTTTTAGTGATGTGGTTGACATGGTGTGAATGAGAGGAGGGATAAGGCTGTTTTGGTGATGTGGTGGACATGGTGTGAATGAGAGGAGGGATAAGGCTGTTTTGGTGATGTGGTGGACATGGTGTGAATGAGAGGAGGGATAAGGCTGTTTTAGTGATGTGGTTGACATGATGCGAATGAGAGGAGGGGTAAGGCTGTTTTAGTGTCCAGCAGCAGAGAGCAGACTCCCCTGGACACAGCTGTGTCTCTTTGAAGATTGACCGCTCTATGAATCTCCCTGTCACGTTCAACTAACTCTACGACTAAGCGATACGTCAATGGTGAAAACATTAAATAATAAAACATTGTGCACATTATCTCTAGATCAACAGAGTCTACCACAGTGCGTTCTACTTTACCTGCTAGCCTCAATATCACGTAAGGGCTGTTTGGAGAAGGTCAGTGGGTTTCAGACCCCCTCTCGGTCCGAGTCCACTCGGTTAGGGCTGAGCTTCAATATGAAGCAGACAGCGGACGAGCCGCGGAGCGCCGGGCAGCGTCGTTTATAGACGACACAACCCAAGAATTGATTTGGGCTTTTATCTGGGTGTAATATTTACATTTACATTTTTTTTTTTTTTTATCACTTAGATCTTTATTGACAGTTTTTCCCAGTAACATGACAACATTATATCAACATCAACAAATGGAATGGCTATAGAAATAAAAATAAAAATACAAATAAAATAAAATAAAACAAGAAAGAAAAACAAAAAACAAGAAAACAAGAAAAACCTGCCTGGGATGTACCTTCATATTCTCATATCCTGAGTTTGTAATTATGTACTACTGTTCCAATCCGATGTCTTCTTTTGAGTCCTGTAAAGTGCCCATTTTTCCCATTTACAGTCGAATTGTGTTTCTTGAAGTCTCAGTTTGTGTGTCAGTTTCTCCATATCTACAGCTATCTCTTCAACAATAGTAAACCAATGAGTCTTTGTTGGTGGTGTTTCTTTACACCAATGTCTGGTGATAGCTTTCTTGCTCGCTACCAGCAGTATTTTGATCAAATATTTAGCAGAGAGCAGACTCCACTGGACCCAGCTGTGTCTCCATGAAGAGTGACCACTCTATGGATCTACATTCTAAATGTAAAGATGGAAATCAGTCTATTGAGAAGAGGTAAGGACTTAAAGAGTGAATATTTGAGGCATGGATGAGGGTTTCTTCAGCGCTAAAACATCAAAATGGCTGTTTTAGTGATGTGGTTGACATGGTGTGAATGAGAGGAGGGATAAGGCTGTTTTGGTGATGTGGTGGACATGGTGTGAATGAGAGGAGGGATAAGGCTGTTTTGGTGATGTGGTGGACATGGTGTGAATGAGAGGAGGGATAAGGCTGTTTTAGTGATGTGGTTGACATGATGCGAATGAGAGGAGGGGTAAGGCTGTTTTAGTGTCCAGCAGCAGAGAGCAGACTCCCCTGGACACAGCTGTGTCTCTTTGAAGATTGACCGCTCTATGAATCTCCCTGTCACGTTCAACTAACTCTACGACTAAGCGATACGTCAATGGTGAAAACATTAAATAATAAAACATTGTGCACATTATCTCTAGATCAACAGAGTCTACCACAGTGCGTTCTACTTTACCTGCTAGCCTCAATATCACGTAAGGGCTGTTTGGAGAAGGTCAGTGGGTTTCAGACCCCCTCTCGGTCCGAGTCCACTCGGTTAGGGCTGAGCTTCAATATGAAGCAGACAGCGGACGAGCCGCGGAGCGCCGGGCAGCGTCGTTTATAGACGACACAACCCAAGAATTGATTTGGGCTTTTATCTGGGTGTAATATTTACATTTACATTTTTTTTTTTTTTTATCACTTAGATCTTTATTGACAGTTTTTCCCAGTAACATGACAACATTATATCAACATCAACAAATGGAATGGCTATAGAAATAAAAATAAAAATACAAATAAAATAAAATAAAACAAGAAAGAAAAACAAAAAACAAGAAAACAAGAAAAACCTGCCTGGGATGTACCTTCATATTCTCATATCCTGAGTTTGTAATTATGTACTACTGTTCCAATCCGATGTCTTCTTTTGAGTCCTGTAAAGTGCCCATTTTTCCCATTTACAGTCGAATTGTGTTTCTTGAAGTCTCAGTTTGTGTGTCAGTTTCTCCATATCTACAGCTATCTCTTCAACAATAGTAAACCAATGAGTCTTTGTTGGTGGTGTTTCTTTACACCAATGTCTGGTGATAGCTTTCTTGCTCGCTACCAGCAGTATTTTGATCAAATATTTAGCAGAGAGCAGACTCCACTGGACCCAGCTGTGTCTCCATGAAGAGTGACCACTCTATGGATCTACATTCTAAATGTAAAGATGGAAATCAGTCTATTGGGAAGAGGTGAGAACTTAGAGAGTGACCGGTCAGACATGGAGGGGGCTTCTTCAGCGGTGGAGGATCGGGGGGGCGGAGGCGGGAAATGTTATGGTGGTAAAAGGCTAGGATTGACCTTGTCACACTGCAAGCAAGAGTTGCCAAATTGTTTTGCTGAAAGGTGACTGATCCAATTTAATTTAGAGCGGTGTGAACAGCACTCTGCGATCTTTCACCGACTACAGCACATGTGTGTTTTCTCTTAAATAGCCTCAAGTCCTGCCGTGTAATTTCATCCAAACTCAAAGTTCAAACCAGCTTGTTCGTAGGCTACTCCAAGACTACAGAAGCTGTGTGTCTTCTGAATTATGAGGCTGAAACTCTGTCCTAAGCGATTCGGACAGATGAGCGGATCTTAAAGCTGCTGACGTCATCACAGCAGCCCTACTTGATGTAGTATCAGTATTCATGGGCCTCCATATTTGATTTCCATGCGTGCTTCGTGTGACGGCTTTGTTATTGTTATTATCCATATGCGGATCAGTTCCAAGTATGACACACACCCACTGGAACCTGATGTTGGCCTCATTTAAAACACAACGTGGACAGCCAAACAAAGAACTCTGAACTGAGAAATAAATCTGAGGAGCATTAATGCTCCTCTGATATGAACAGGGTTCTGTCTTTTTCGCTACTTTGTTTGGTCAGCATGACTGCTGTCTGTGGTCAAGATTGACAGTTAAACAGTGACTTCCATTTGGTCATTGTGTGTCCTTAATATCAGCGAAGGAAAAGATAACATGCTTAAATTAGACTATGACTTTGACAAAGCAGTTTGGTACGTCAATGTTGATCAAACTGATTTATAATTCTATTCTGTGATTCTAGTTTCAAGCATTAGGATACTCAGAGCGAGTAATAACATCTCAGTTATGATTTATAATATCTAATCAAGATAAATAAGGACTTAAAAGCTTGAAACAAGTGAAATGCTCTCAAGTAAAAACTGCCTAATAAGAAGAATGATCTTGTCAGCATAAAAACTGCAGTGTGAGTAAAAGCTGTGTGTGTGTGTGTGTGTGTGTGTGTGTGTGTGTGTGTGTGTGTGTGTGTGTGGGGGGGTGTTGAAGGCCAGAGCAGCAGCAGAGAGCAGAGTCCCCTGGACCCAGCTGCGTCTCCTTGAAGAGTGACCAGTCTATGGAACAACCTGTTGATGGACGCCCCTCCAGGGACGAGAGGTAGAAGTTTAAAACAGATGATGAGTTGGTTGTTATCAGATCCTACTAATAAAGATGTTTACAAGTCAGGGAAAATATAATAGAGAGAGAGTGTGTGTGTGTGTGTGTGTTTGTGTGTGTGTGTGTGTGTGTGTGTGTGTGTGTGTTCTCCACAGACACCAGGAGAGGTCAAAGGTCACCAGTGCTCAGTGTGTACAGCAGCATCAAACAGAGCTGGGGGGCGGTAAGAGACTATTATTTTGAAGGGCAAAAGAGATCTTGTCTTGAAAAAATAGAAGAAATTATATTTTTATGGAGCAGTATCTTTCCTCTTTGGGGTTAAATGGTTTAGGGTTAATGGGTATCCGGTAAATGGTTTCGTCCATATATGTAGGCTTATGGTGGGGGTATCAGGTTAAATGGTTTGATCCAGATATGTAGGGTTATCAGGTTAAATGGTTTGATCCAGATATGTAGGGTTATCAGGTTAAATGGTTTGATCCAGATATGTAGGGTTATTGTGGGGGTATCAGGTTAAATGATTTGATCCAGATATGTAGGGTTATTGTGGGGGTATCAGGTTAAATGGTTTGATCCAGATATGTAGGGTTATTGTGGGGCATTAGGTTAAATGGTTTAATCCAGATATGTAGGGTTATTGTGGGTCCATCAGGTTAAATATCATTAATCATTATAATGCAGACCAACAGCAGAATGACTCATTGGAAGTGATGCAACCCTTTCTTGTTGTATCAGCATAGCAAATCACTTTATACTGATTCACTGTCATTATTACTATCAGTGGCGGTTGGTCAATAGAGGGCGCTAGGGCGCCGCCCCTCCGTGAAATATTCACTTGAATATATCTGCTAACTATGAATCAACTATTATAAATACGAAATCAATCAACAAAAATACAAAGCGCTTATCCTCGTTTAATTGTGTGATAGACCGTACTTTCCACTGCCAGCAACCATTTAAATGCGCCTGAACGTCAATGATTTGGGCGAGGCTAGTTATTGGTCATTTGAAATAAAGCCCTCCTCCAAGTCAGGGGCGCCGGCCACGTTGACGGCAATGTAAGCTCGCTTACTTTTTGCTGTCTATCAAGCAGAGACAGCTTTTCATTGACGCAAGAAAATTGGCACTCGGGTCGCACAAGTCTGCGCCCCAGGCCAATGGTATCGCTTTTAATTTTTGTTATCACCACATGATTGGACAATTCAGAGAATCAATCAATAGGCTACCTCCCTCAGCAGCATTCGCTCAACACAACTACATGTAGAGAAGAGATAGATCGCTAACTATCAGAGAGTTGTAAGCACTGTCCACCCATTTCAGTGGAGGAATTGGAGCAATGTTATACTTAAAAGGAGCAAGTAAGTTACATATTAATTAAGTATTTCGGCCTGTAGCATATAAACAAAATGAAGCAACTGTCCCATATTTCTAACTGCATTTGAAGTAGACAAAAAATGGACGCTATAGGACAGTGATCATGATTTGTCTCAATATCAGAATAACAACAATGGGTCAAATAGCAATGGCTGGTGGGATGGCCATGAAGTAGGTCTGTATATGCAGTGTAAGCTTGTCCAGGCCCTGCAAGTCAGGATGTAGGCTATGAATCTGAATGAATAGTAGGTAATAGGTAATAGGTAGTGGCCATCCCCAAAATGCACCAGAATACAGGAAATCAAATCTACTAAATTCATTTTTTTTAAAACTTTTTTGGCTTTAGTGTGACACAGTCACGATGATCTTTCTCAATAAACAGCTAAAGTTCAAAAGCCAAATGAAGTGATGGATGAGTTGTGTTTGTGCCCAGGTCTCCAGTCTACTATGGATGAGGAGAGAGAGGAGGGGGGTTCTACCTCTAAGACCGCTCTGTCTGGGGAACATGGCCCCCGGAGCAAAGCTAAGAGGTAAGGAGAGGATCTCTCTCTCTGTGACTGTTGTCCATCTCAGAGCTCAGCAGTGATACATCATGACTCCATCATTAGTCTGAGGAAAAGCTGTGTGTGTGTGTGTGTGTGTGTGTGTGTGTGTGTGTGTGTGTGTGTGTGTGTGTGTGTGTGTGTGTGTGTGTGTGTGTGTGTGTGTGCGTGCGTGCGTGCGTGCGTGCGTGCGTGCGTGCGTGCGTGCGTGCGTGCGTGCGTGTGTGTGTGTGTGTGTTGAAGCCCAGAGAAGCAGCAGAGAGCAGACTCCCCTGGACCCAGCTGTGTCTCCATGAAGAGTGACTGGTCTATGGATCGACCTGTTAGGTTTAAAGATGGAAATCAGTCTATTGAGAAGAGGTAAGGACTTAAAGAGTGAATATTTGAGGCATGGATGAGGGTTTCTTCAGCGCTAAAACATCAAAATGGCTGTTTTAGTGATGTGGTTGACATGGTGTGAATGAGAGGAGGGATAAGGCTGTTTTGGTGATGTGGTGGACATGGTGTGAATGAGAGGAGGGATAAGGCTGTTTTGGTGATGTGGTGGACATGGTGTGAATGAGAGGAGGGATAAGGCTGTTTTAGTGATGTGGTTGACATGATGCGAATGAGAGGAGGGGTAAGGCTGTTTTAGTGTCCAGCAGCAGAGAGCAGACTCCCCTGGACACAGCTGTGTCTCTTTGAAGATTGACCGCTCTATGAATCTCCCTGTCACGTTCAACTAACTCTACGACTAAGCGATACGTCAATGGTGAAAACATTAAATAATAAAACATTGTGCACATTATCTCTAGATCAACAGAGTCTACCACAGTGCGTTCTACTTTACCTGCTAGCCTCAATATCACGTAAGGGCTGTTTGGAGAAGGTCAGTGGGTTTCAGACCCCCTCTCGGTCCGAGTCCACTCGGTTAGGGCTGAGCTTCAATATGAAGCAGACAGCGGACGAGCCGCGGAGCGCCGGGCAGCGTCGTTTATAGACGACACAACCCAAGAATTGATTTGGGCTTTTATCTGGGTGTAATATTTACATTTACATTTTTTTTTTTTTTTATCACTTAGATCTTTATTGACAGTTTTTCCCAGTAACATGACAACATTATATCAACATCAACAAATGGAATGGCTATAGAAATAAAAATAAAAATACAAATAAAATAAAATAAAACAAGAAAGAAAAACAAAAAACAAGAAAACAAGAAAAACCTGCCTGGGATGTACCTTCATATTCTCATATCCTGAGTTTGTAATTATGTACTACTGTTCCAATCCGATGTCTTCTTTTGAGTCCTGTAAAGTGCCCATTTTTCCCATTTACAGTCGAATTGTGTTTCTTGAAGTCTCAGTTTGTGTGTCAGTTTCTCCATATCTACAGCTATCTCTTCAACAATAGTAAACCAATGAGTCTTTGTTGGTGGTGTTTCTTTACACCAATGTCTGGTGATAGCTTTCTTGCTCGCTACCAGCAGTATTTTGATCAAATATTTAGCAGAGAGCAGACTCCACTGGACCCAGCTGTGTCTCCATGAAGAGTGACCACTCTATGGATCTACATTCTAAATGTAAAGATGGAAATCAGTCTATTGGGAAGAGGTGAGAACTTAGAGAGTGACCGGTCAGACATGGAGGGGGCTTCTTCAGCGGTGGAGGATCGGGGGGGCGGAGGCGGGAAATGTTATGGTGGTAAAAGGCTAGGATTGACCTTGTCACACTGCAAGCAAGAGTTGCCAAATTGTTTTGCTGAAAGGTGACTGATCCAATTTAATTTAGAGCGGTGTGAACAGCACTCTGCGATCTTTCACCGACTACAGCACATGTGTGTTTTCTCTTAAATAGCCTCAAGTCCTGCCGTGTAATTTCATCCAAACTCAAAGTTCAAACCAGCTTGTTCGTAGGCTACTCCAAGACTACAGAAGCTGTGTGTCTTCTGAATTATGAGGCTGAAACTCTGTCCTAAGCGATTCGGACAGATGAGCGGATCTTAAAGCTGCTGACGTCATCACAGCAGCCCTACTTGATGTAGTATCAGTATTCATGGGCCTCCATATTTGATTTCCATGCGTGCTTCGTGTGACGGCTTTGTTATTGTTATTATCCATATGCGGATCAGTTCCAAGTATGACACACACCCACTGGAACCTGATGTTGGCCTCATTTAAAACACAACGTGGACAGCCCAACAAAGAACTCTGAACTGAGAAATAAATCTGAGGAGCATTAATGCTCCTCTGATATGAACAGGGTTCTGTCTTTTTCGCTACTTTGTTTGGTCAGCATGACTGCTGTCTGTGGTCAAGATTGACAGTTAAACAGTGACTTCCATTTGGTCATTGTGTGTCCTTAATATCAGCGAAGGAAAAGATAACATGCTTAAATTAGACTATGACTTTGACAAAGCAGTTTGGTACGTCAATGTTGATCAAACTGATTTATAATTCTATTCTGTGATTCTAGTTTCAAGCATTAGGATACTCAGAGCGAGTAATAACATCTCAGTTATGATTTATAATATCTAATCAAGATAAATAAGGACTTAAAAGCTTGAAACAAGTGAAATGCTCTCAAGTAAAAACTGCCTAATAAGAAGAATGATCTTGTCAGCATAAAAACTGCAGTGTGAGTAAAAGCTGTGTGTGTGTGTGTGTGTGTGTGTGTGTGGGGGGGTGTTGAAGGCCAGAGCAGCAGCAGAGAGCAGACTCCCCTGGACCCAGCTGCGTCTCCTTGAAGAGTGACCACTCTATGGAACAACCTGTTGATGGACGCCCCTCCAGGGACGAGAGGTAGAAGTTTAAAACAGATGATGAGTTGGTTGTTATCAGATCCTACTAATAAAGATGTTTACAAGTCAGGGAAAATATAATAGAGAGAGAGAGTGTGTGTGTGTGTGTGTGTGTGTGTGTGTGTGTGTGTATGTTCTCCACAGACACCAGGAGAGGTCAAAGGTCACCAGTGCTCAGTCTGTACAGCAGCATCAAACAGAGCTGGGGGGCGGTAAGAGACTTTTACTTTGAAGACAGAGGAGACTATTATTTTGAAGGGCAAAAGAGATCTTGTCTTGAAAAAATAGAAGAAATTATATTTTTATGGAGCAGTATCTTTCCTCTTTGGGGTTAAATGGTTTAGGGTTAATGGGTATCCGGTAAATGGTTTCGTCCATATATGTAGGCTTATGGTGGGGGTATCAGGTTAAATGGTTTGATCCAGATATGTAGGGTTATCAGGTTAAATGGTTTGATCCAGATATGTAGGGTTATCAGGTTAAATGGTTTGATCCAGATATGTAGGGTTATTGTGGGGGTATCAGGTTAAATGGTTTGATCCAGATATGTAGGGTTATTGTGGGGCATTAGGTTAAATGGTTTAATCCAGATATGTAGGGTTATTGTGGGGTATCAGGTTAAATGGTTTGACCCAAATATGTAGGGTTATTGTGGGTCTATCAGGTTAAATATCATTAATCATTATAATGCAGACCAACAGCAGAATGACTCATTGGAAGTGATGCAACCCTGTCTTGTTGTATCAGCATAGCAAATCACTTTATACTGATTCACAGTCATTATTACTATCAGTGGCGGTTGGTCAATAGAGGGCGCTAGGGCGCCGCCCCTCCGTGAAATATTCACTTGAATATATCTGCTAACTATGAATCAACTATTATAAATACGAAATCAATCAACAAAAATACAAAGCGCTTATCCTCGTTTAATTGTGTGATAGACCGTACTTTCCACTGCCAGCAACCATTTAAATGCGCCTGAACGTCAATGATTTGGGCGAGGCTAGTTATTGGTCATTTGAAATAAAGCCCTCCTCCAAGTCAGGGGCGCCGGCCACGTTGACGGCAATGTAAGCTCCCTAACTTTTTGCTGTCTATCAAGCAGAGACAGCTTTGCATTGACGCAAGAAAATTGGCCCTCGGGTCGCACAAGTCTGCGCCCCAGGCCAATGGTATCGCTTTTAATTTTTGTTATCACCACATGATTGGACAATTCAGAGAATCAATCAATAGGCTACCTCCCTCAGCAGCATTCGCTCAACACAACTACATGCAGAGAAGAGATAGATCGCTAACTATCAGAGAGTTGTAAGCACTGTCCACCCATTTCAGTGGAGGAATTGGAGCAATGTTATACTTAAAAGGAGCAAGTAAGCTACATATTAATTAAGTATTTCGGCCTGTAGCATATAAACAAAATGAAGCAACTGTCCCATATTTCTAACTGCATTTGAAGTAGACAAAAAATGGACGCTATAGGACAGTGATCATGATTTGTCTCAATATCAGAATAACAACAATGGGTCAAATAGCAATGGCTGGTGGGATGGCCATGAAGTAGGTCTGTATATGCAGTGTAAGCTTGTCCAGGCCCTGCAAGTCAGGATGTAGGCTATGAATCTGAATGAATAGTAGGTAATAGGTAATAGGTAGTGGCCATCCCCAAAATGCACCAGAATACAGGAAATCAAATCTACTAAATTCATTTTTTTTAAAACTTTTTTGGCTTTAGTGTGACACAGTCACGATGATCTTTCTCAATAAACAGCTAAAGTTCAAAAGCCAAATGAAGTGATGGATGAGTTGTGTTTGTGCCCAGGTCTCCAGTCTACTATGGATGAGGAGAGAGAGGAGGGGGGTTCTACCTCTAAGACCGCTCTGTCTGGGGAACATGGCCCCCGGAGCAAAGCTAAGAGGTAAGGAGAGGATCTCTCTCTCTGTGACTGTTGTCCATCTCAGAGCTCAGCAGTGATACATCATGACTCCATCATTAGTCTGAGGAAAAGCTGTGTGTGTGTGTGTGTGTGTGTGTGTGTGTGTGTGTGTGTGTGTGTGCGTGTGTGTGTGTGTGTGTGTGTGTGTGTGTGTGTGTGTGTGTGTGTGTGTGTGTGTGTGTGTGTGTGTGTGTGTGTGTGTTGAAGCCCAGAGAAGCAGCAGAGAGCAGACTCCCCTGGACCCAGCTGTGTCTCCATGAAGAGTGACTGGTCTATGGATCGACCTGTTAGGTTTAAAGATGGAAATCAGTCTATTGAGAAGAGGTAAGGACTTAAAGAGTGAATATTTGAGGCATGGATGAGGGTTTCTTCAGCGCTAAAACATCAAAATGGCTGTTTTAGTGATGTGGTTGACATGGTGTGAATGAGAGGAGGGATAAGGCTGTTTTGGTGATGTGGTGGACATGGTGTGAATGAGAGGAGGGATAAGGCTGTTTTGGTGATGTGGTGGACATGGTGTGAATGAGAGGAGGGATAAGGCTGTTTTAGTGATGTGGTTGACATGATGCGAATGAGAGGAGGGGTAAGGCTGTTTTAGTGTCCAGCAGCAGAGAGCAGACTCCCCTGGACACAGCTGTGTCTCTTTGAAGATTGACCGCTCTATGAATCTCCCTGTCACGTTCAACTAACTCTACGACTAAGCGATACGTCAATGGTGAAAACATTAAATAATAAAACATTGTGCACATTATCTCTAGATCAACAGAGTCTACCACAGTGCGTTCTACTTTACCTGCTAGCCTCAATATCACGTAAGGGCTGTTTGGAGAAGGTCAGTGGGTTTCAGACCCCCTCTCGGTCCGAGTCCACTCGGTTAGGGCTGAGCTTCAATATGAAGCAGACAGCGGACGAGCCGCGGAGCGCCGGGCAGCGTCGTTTATAGACGACACAACCCAAGAATTGATTTGGGCTTTTATCTGGGTGTATTATAATGGGGCCCACTGGATGCTGCTGCGATTCCTGCCAAGGTGAAATTCTGATGTGTTCCCACTCAAAGCCTATCGAGGGTTAAACACAAAGGAAGACGGAGAATCACAGAAACGTGAAGAGAAAATAATAGTGTGTGTGTGTGTGTGTTCTCCATAGACAACACCAGGAGAGGTCAAAGGTCACCAGTGCTCAGTCTCTACAGCAGCATAAAACAGAGCTGATCAAGGTGTGTAAATGTCCACCAAGACGTTTCACTTCAGCTCTTCATGAACATTAGAAAGCATCTCTTGTCCAGCGGGACGTGAATCCAAGACAGATGCTTCTGATGTCCTCAGTTAGTTCAGAGTAAAGTTCTCCTTGATGTTTGTTCTGTTCCAGAGGGCTGAGGAGAATGCACACGCTTTCCTGGACAATGAGCTGAAGAAGCTCTGGAGGGTTCTTTTCCCAGATTACCCACAATGCTCAGAGAGTCAGAGGGAGGAGGAGGAGGTGGATGGTGAGAAGGAGGAGCAGAGGAGGCGCGCCATAGAGGGAGTGGTGGACATCACAAAGCTCTGCCTGATGGAGATGAACCAGGAGGAACTGGCCGACACACTGTGGGGCGGTAAGAGACTCTTAGTTTGAAGACAGAAAATACTCTTATTTTGAAAACAGAGCAGTAAAAAACTTTTATTTGAAACTGAATATGCTGTTATTTTTGAAAAAGAGGAGGCTCATGCGGAAAAAAGAGATAGAAAAAAGTAGAAATAGACTTTCAGGTTTAATGGTTTGATCCAGATATGTAGGGTTATTGTGGGGGCATCAGGTTAAATGGTTTGATCCAGACATGAAGGGTTATTATGGGGGTATCAGGTTAAATGGTTTGATCCAGACATGTAGGGTTATTGTGGGGGTATGAGGTTAAATGGTTTGATCCAGATATCTAGGGTTATTGTGGGGGTATCAGGTTAAAGAATGTGAAGCATTATACTCAATGTTTGTAATAACGCTGTTTAAAATAACTCATTTTTTCAGTAACGGGGTAATCTAACTAATTACTGTTTCCGTCGTTACAACGCCGTTACCGTTACTGTACGTTAAATGCCGTGCATTACTATGAATTGATTGAATAAACTGCGTAATCCGAACGTACCCCTGACTCCAAACACAAACTTCTAGTGAGGTGGGTTAACAACGAGATAAGCGATTATGATTGGCTAAGGCAGAGTCATGTTTCATGGTAGCCAATCGGAGCCAGTGTTTTTACACACAAGCCAGGACACGCGCGCCACACACGCAAATGCACACACCAAACAGATTCGATGAAGCAGCAGAAATGGCGAGTCCGGAGCAATCCGGTGAAAAGTTGGCATTTTCTGTAGTATTCAACAGATGTTCCACAGCCTTTGCAACCAAGCAAATTAAAATACAGTTGGAAGTATATCATGGCCTTGAATGGGCAGTTCAACCATTTAACACATTAAGGCCAAGTGAAAACTGCTCAGAAAAATCCAAATTCTGACATACTTTCTTTTTTTACAGTAACGCAAATAGTTACTTTCCCTGGTAACTTGTTACTTTTATCATAGAGTAATTCAGTTACTAACTCAGTTACTTTTTGTAACAAGTAGTGAGTAACTATAACTAATTACTTTTTTAAAGTAACGTTCCCAACACTCAAATTTTTCATGGTCGAATAATCGGTGGGTGGTATGAACGAATAATCGATTATTCGATGCGTGCCGACATTCACAAAGGCAGCCATGGATCATCGGCAAGAAATCACTTAATATCTTAAACGCAAAGCAACAACTACCTGCTAAGTAGTTCCAGTCAAATTGTCTGTTCAGCTGGTAAATTGTGAAAAATGCATTAAACTGTAATCCGAAAACGCGGTTATATGCTATAGTCCCTACAGTATCTGTGGTATAAAGGCTGAATCGTGACGGTCTACTTTCAACATAAAGAGTAAGTATTTATAATTTGAAATTCGTCCCAGCCTTTATACCACAGATACTATAGGGTCTATAGCATATAACCGCATTGTCTGAATACAGTTTAATGTAACAGTAACTGTGCGTTCGCACCAAACGCGACGGGGCGACAAGATCCCATACAAAGTGAACGTAGAGACGCGTATCGGGCGAATTATTCGCTAGATAAAACCGGCGACAAGTTTTGATTTGCACAGGCGAGCGCGTTCACGAGGATTTGTGGCGCGACATATTCGCTCGAGTTGAAATATTTCAACTTTGTCGCGAAATTGGCGTGATGACAGCCAATCAGCGTTAAACAGCGTGGCCACTGAGTGACATATGTAACGTAACAGCCAATCAGCGTTCAACCTGCCAACTCAGTGCAGTGCAGTCCGGGGTGAACCGCAGCATGGAGGAGAAAGTGATTGTTGCCGTTTGCGACTCCCGGAGCTCTATATATAATAGTATATAATATGATATAATTGTATATATAATATCACGGCCAAAAGCTCTGTGCGCCTCCGGATGGCCGTAGCGCGGGGAGCTCTCGTAGGGATTGGGCTTCTCGGGGTTTGTTTACCTGCGTTGCTATGGTTTCCGGTCTTGTGTGTTCCAACGGTTTATTAGGTAGGCCTATCTAATAAATCCGTGTCTAATCAATACTTCATTCACTGCCTCTTCCGTGGTCATTACAATATTATGAATAGACTGCCTCGGGTCCTCCGACGTCTCTCCCTCTTCCACAAAAGGTAAAGACATGCAATGGTG
This sequence comes from Pollachius pollachius, assembly GCF_949987615.1. Taxonomy (NCBI): domain Eukaryota; kingdom Metazoa; phylum Chordata; class Actinopteri; order Gadiformes; family Gadidae; genus Pollachius; species Pollachius pollachius. Next base: position 220,207 of record NW_027641692.1, on the reverse strand, counting down.
GTTATCTCGGCCGTGGTTGAGAATGAATTGGCATGAAGCACCGTTGGCGGCCAAAAGTTGTGGCGCGACAAATTCTCTTGACTTGCACAGCGACAGATTATGATTTGTGGCGCGGCAAAACTTTGGCGACAACGCGAACGGGCGACAAGTTTGGTGTGTCGCGTTTGGTGTGAACGCACAGTAAGCTGACAACATCGCTACTTAACACCGCAGCTACAAATTAACCGCACGGAGATAACCATGGCAACCGGTCAAACACATTTTCTGATGGCGATAATTCTGCGCGCACATCCGCCGTGTTGATAAGCAAATAATCCCCCTATAAATGAATGGTCTTCATTTATTTTCTATGGCAAGTGACCGTGGTATAAGCGGGATAATGCGCTTGGACACCTGTCCAACATTATTTCTGTCCTTTAATTCTTGTTTATTTGAATTGGGAAAAAATGTTAACGGTCCAAATGTTAAAAATCGACTTTGACCCTCGGGAACGAATAATCAAATATTCTGACCCATCCCTACATTATACTGCAGATCAACAGCAGAATAACTCAGTTGAAGAGATGCAACACTATCTTGTTATATCAGCATAACAAGACACTGATTCACTATCATTATTACTATCAATATTGACCTGGTTCAACCGATGTCACCTTCCACTAACTGATGTCTTCTGTTGTTTTCTCTTTTAGGATCTGATGCTGTCGATTGCCAACAAAAAATCAAGTCTCATTTGAGGCAGAAGTTCAATTGTGTGTTTGAGGGAATCGCTAAAGCAGGACAGCGAACCGATCTGAGTGACTTCTACACAGAGCTCTTCATCACAGAGAGAGGCAGTGGAGAGGTCAACAAGGACCATGAGGTCAGACTGATTGAAACATCTTCCAGGAAACCAGCCAAGGAGGAAACACCAATCAGATGTGAGGACATCTTTAAACCCTTACATGGAAAAGATCAACCAATCAGGACAATAATGACAACTGGAGTGGCCGGCATTGGTAAAACCGTCTTAACACACAAGTTCACTCTGGGCTGGGCTGAAGGCAAAACCAACCAGGACATACACATCACATTTCTCCTAACTTTCAGAGAGCTGAATTTATTGAAAGGGAAAGAGTTTAGCTTGGTGGAACTGCTTCATCACTTCTTTATTGAGACCAAAGAAGCAGGAATCTGCAGATTCCACCGGTTCCAAGTTGTCTTTATCTTGGATGGTCTGGATGAGTGTCGACTTCCTCTGGACTTCCAGAACAACCCGATCTGGACTGATGTCACAAAGTCCACCTCGGTGGACGTACTGCTGACAAACCTCATCAGGGGCGTCCTGCTTCCCTCCGCTCGCATCTGGATAACAACACGCCCTGCGGCAGCCAATCAGATCCCTGCTGAGTGTGTTGACCAGGTGACAGAGGTGAGAGGGTTCACCGACCCACAGAAGGAGGACTACTTCAGGAAGAGATTCAGAAAGGAGACGCTGGCCAGCACAATCATCTCCCACGTCAAGAAATCACGAAGCCTCCACATCATGTGTCACATCCCAGTCTTCTGTTGGATCACTGCTACAGTTCTGGAGGACTGCTTCAAAACATCCCAGAAAGGAGAAGAGATGCCCAAAACCGTGACTCAGATGTACAGCCACTTCCTGAGGGTTCAGTCCATACAGGGGGACAGGAAGTACCATGGGAGAGCTGAAACAGATCCAAACTGGAGTTCAGAGAGCAGGGAGATCATTGTTTCTCTGGGAAAACTGGCTTTTAACCAGCTGGAGAACGGCAACCTGATCTTCTACGAGGCAGACCTGGCAGAGTGTGGCATCGATATCAGAGCAGCCTCAGTGTACTCAGGAGTGTTCACCCAGATCTTTAAAGAGGAGTGTGGGCTGTACCAGGACAAGGTGTTCTGCTTTGTCCATCTGAGCATCCAGGAGTTTCTGGCTGCCCTTTATCTGTCTTGGTCCTTCATCCACAATGGTGTCAATCTACTCTCAGAAGAACAGCCAGCCTCCGTTGAAGATAAACTCCTACTCTTCTACCAGAGTGCTGTGGACAAGGCCTTACAGAGTGAGAACGGACACCTGGACTTGTTCCTCCGCTTCCTCTTGGGCCTCTCTCTGGAGACCAATCAGATTGTCCTACGAGGTCTGCTGGGAAAGACAACAAGTAGCTCTCAGACCAAGAAGGGAACAGTGTCTTACATCAAGAAGAAGATAGGTGAAGATCTCTCTCCAGAGAGAAGCATTAATCTGTTCCACTGTCTTAATGAGCTGAACGACTGTTCTCTAGTGGAGGAGATCCAACAGTCCCTGACATCAGGAAGTCTCTTCAAAACACATGTCTCTCCTGCTCAGTGGTCAGCTCTGGTCTTCATCTTACTGTCATCAGAAGAGGAGCTGGAAGTCTTTGACCTGAATAAATACTCAGCTTCAGAGAAGGGTCTTCTGAGGCTAATGCCAGTGATCAAAGCCTCCAAAAGATCTCTGTAGGTTCACTCATAATAATGTATGACAATACACAACACAATATACCTGATAGTAGAATATATAAGTTACAACTAACAAAACTTATCTTTAGGTTCACTAATAACATGCATTACAATAAACCCCCTAACCTACTTTTCTAATAAAGATAAAGACAATAACTTAATTTAAAGTTACACAGATTATTCAATTAACGTTTAAGGATCTAATGCAGTTCAATTAATAAAACATATCTTATTCAATTTAACACCTTGAAGCAACCAATAACGGATTAACGTCCAATAACGTAATAACTGCCATTAACGTAATAATTTAAATGTAATAAAGCCAATAACATAGTAACTTGCCAATAATGTAATAAAGTTGTTGAGCCAATAATTTAATAACTTTTTTACCAATAATGTAATAACTTATTACGTTATTGGCTGGTTATTACGTTATTGGCCTTGTATTTTTTTTTTTTTGAAAATGTAATAACTGAGCCAATGATGTAATATATGAGTTATCACTTTATTGTATTTTCATTTTGTATCACATGTTTAAATATCTGACCTTACAGTGACCCCTCCACCCTCATACCCCCTCCAAAGGATGCTTTAAAGGAGCAAAGAGTGGATTTGGATTTATATGTAACTCTAAGGTTCCCCTATAGTAGTACTTTGAAAAGCTCACGACTCCGTTGAAGCGTCTGCGTGGTGACGGAGTTGGATCCACAGAGTACTATAACAGAACCCTAAGGGTTCCATATAAATCCAAAGGAGGGGAGGGGGGTAGGAGGGTGGAGGGGTAACTGTAAGGTCAGATATTTAAACATGTGATGCAAGATGCAATAATAAGGCTAAGGGTGACAGTTTCTCTCCAGAAATTGAAAATAAAATAAAGTGATGCCTCATTTATTATGTTATTGGCTCAGTTGTTACAATTTCTAAGTATTCTTTTAATACAAGCAGCTAATAACGTAATAAGTTGTTATTCTTTGCAAAAAGTTATCACGTTATTGGCTCATCAGCTTTATTACATTGTTGGCAAGTTATTACGTTATTGGCTTTATTACATTTAAATGACCTTACTGGCAGTTATTACGTTATTGGCTTTATTACATTTAAATGACCTTACTGGCAGTTATTACGTTATTGGCCGCTATAACGTTATAGGTTGATACCCAAGTCCTTCATTACGTTTAAGGTAAAAAATGTAGGTCATTTTAATCACAGTTCCTAACATGTTGTGTTTATTGTTTGTGTGAAGGCTGAATGGCTGTCATCTGTCAGAGAGATGCTGTGAAGCTCTGGCCTCAGTTCTCAGCTCCAACTCCTCTAGTCTGAGAGAGCTGGACCTGAGTACCAATGATCTGCAGGATTCAGGAGTGAAGCTGCTCTCTGCTGGACTGGGGAGTCCACACTGCACACTGGAAACTCTCAGGTCAGTTTTACTCAAGGTACAATTCTAAATAAATGCTGAACATCAAAGTTATATAACTCAGCTTATATCTCAGTACCTGTGATGACCATGTTCATGACTTTGGTATCATATAAAGGCTACACATTGTTGTTTAGGTGGATATTCTAATACATCCATATGCCTAGTTTGACACCTAAGACCTCCTGAAAGCCTTAACAGCAATATTTCCAAAAAAAGATTTGAAACTTGCAATTGTCACACAAAATGTATTTTAAAAGCTTACTATGTCCAGTATTCGCTGTTCAAATAGATAAAATAAAAAAACCCACATATGAACAGGTTACAGAAAAATATTGTTACATTGTATAACCAGGGTGAAGCGACAACTCATAAAATCTCTATTTATTGTGAAATAATAAATAAGAAGAGCAAATAATTAATAATAGTTTATTAATAGTTAAATAAAGTTGTATTATGTATATGTGCAAATGTACAAATATATAGCTATACATATAAATAATTTATTATTGAAATGTAGGATACATTAATAATTATATCTTCATTATTAATAATAGTTAACTCACTATTTTAAAACATATTTACCTTACTCAGTGAGTTCTGTTACCTGGACACTATTTGGGTTGAACCAATAGGATTGGTTGATAAAGAGACTTCAGGGTCATTTGGGGAAGGGTGAGAGGTCACGGGTGAGCGGGAAAAAGGAGAGAGAGGGAAGAGACAAAGGAGGAGAGATCTTCATCTCTTTAGAGATCGCCCAGCTAAATGATGTTCAAACATTTACTTATTAGTTGTTTGACGGTTAAATTAGTATGGGAGAGAGTGTATGTGGGGATGGTTTTATTTGTGTCTCTGTTCATGTCGGGGATGTTTTACCCGTTGAGTGTGAAGCTAGCTTGGTTTGCTAACCCCCGAAGCATCCTCTGAACGGGATATAAATCATCAGAGTAGAACACGAGGTCCACAGCAGGGGGTCAGGTAGCACCAGGTCCACAACAGGGGGTCAGTTAGCATCAGGTCCACAGCAGGGGGTCAGGTAGCACCAGGTCCACAGCAGGGGGTCAGGTAGCACCAGGTCCACAGCAGGAGGGGTCAGGTAGCACCAGGTCCACCGCAGGGGGTCAGGTAGCACCATGTCCACAGCAGGGGGTCAGGTAGCACGTGGTGACCGGAAAGCCGCGCGGTTCCCCTGAGGAAGATCATCCCAGGATTCCAGTTTCTGCCTGTCGCCTCCTCCGTCTTTTCTCATAATGGAACCAGGACTTTGTTTTGCTCGTGTTAAGAATGAAGAGTGTATCGTGATGCGACACCGAGCCGTACAGGCCTGCAACGTTTATGGCGGTAGATCACTGACTAAAGTCACGAGCAAAAATTACTTTGCGCTCCCACATAAGTAACACATCTGTGCACACAAATCATTACTGTAAGCACTGATACTGCACTCGCGCTCAGTAGTTCTGACCACGAGAGCAACAATAAAGCCTGTGAGGAAGAAACGATTTATTGAGTACACACGGAAAGTGAAGCAGCACACAACTGACGCCCCCGCACGCACAAATGCTGTCTTTGCTCTTGTGTTCGCAAAATGTTTTACTGCTCGCTCTGATATTTTTTCTATTCAAAACACAATATGCATAATATTCTAATGTAACTTCTAATAATATACAAAACATCTCTGTAGATCTACTACTATCATGTATTACAATACATAATAAACATAATAAATACAATAAAAAGCAATATTAATATACAAAACAATTTCCAAACACTATAAAACAACTATTTAATATGATAAATGAATGAATAAATTGTTAAATTTATAAAACATTTCTAATAATTGATTTAAACAAAAGTCCTTCATTACGTTAAAATTAAAAGATCTGGTTAAATAAAGGTTTAAAAAAATATATATATGTAAGTTATTTTAATCACAGTTCCTAACATTTTGTATTTATTGTTTGTGTGAAGGTTGAATGGCTGTCATCTGTCTGAGAGATGCTGTGAAGCTCTGGCCTCAGTTCTCAGCTCCAACTCCTCTAGTCTGAGAGAGCTGGACCTGAGTACCAATGATCTGCAGGATTCAGGAGTGAAGCTGCTCTCTGCTGGACTGGGGAGTCCACACTGTACACTGGAAACTCTCAGGTCAGTTTTGCTCAAGGTACAATTCTAAATAAATGCTGAACATCAAAGTTATATAACTTAGCTTATATCTCAGTACCTGTGATGACCATATTCATGACTTTGGTATCATATAAAGGCTACACTTTGTTGTTTAGGTTGATATTCTAATACATCCATCTGCCTAGTTTGACACCTTAGACCTCCTGAAAGCCTTAACAGCAATCTTTTTAAAAAAAAGATTTGAAACTTGCAATTGTCACACAAAATGTATTTTAAAATATTACTATGTCCAGTATTTATTGTTCAAATTAAAAAATTAAAAAACAACAACTAATATGAGCAGGTTACAGAAAAATATTGTTACATTGTATAACCAGGGTAAAGAGACAACTCATAAAATCTCTATTTATTGTGAAATAATAAATAAGGAGAGCAAATAATTAGTAATAGTTTATTAATAGTTAAATAAAGTTGTATTATGTATATGTGCAAATATATAGCTAAACATATAAATAATTTATTGTTGAAATGTAAGATACATTAATAATTATATGTTCTAACTATTAATAATAGTTAACTCACTATTTTAAAACATATTTACCTTACTCAGTGAGTTCTGTTACCTGGACACTATTTGGGTTGAACCAATAGGATTGGTTGATAAAGAGGCTTCAGGGTAATTTGGGGAAGGGTGAGAGGTCATGGGTGAGCGGGAAAAAGGAGAGAGAGGGAAGAGACAAAGGAGGAGAGATCTTCATCTCTGTAGAGATCGCCCAGCTAAATGATGTTCAAACATTTACTTATTAGTTGTTTGACGGTTAAATTAGTATGGGAGAGAGTGTATGTGGGGATGGTTTTATTTGTGTCTCTGTTCATGTCGGGGATGTTTTACACGTTGAGTGTGAAGCTAGCTTGGTTTGCTAACCCCCGAAGCATCCTCTGAACGGGATATAAATCATCAGAGTAGAACACGAGGTCCACAGCAGGGGGTCAGGTAGCACCAGGTCCACAACAGGGGGTCAGTTCGCATCAGGTCCACAGCAGGGGGTCAGGTAGCACCAGGTCCACAGCAGGGGGTCAGATAGCACCAGGTCCACAGCAGGAGGGGTCAGGTAGCACCAGGTCCACCGCAGGGGTCAGGTAGCACCAGGTCCACAGCAGGGGGTCAGGTAGCACGTGGTGACCAGAAAGCCGCGCGGTTCCCCTGAGGAAGATCATCCCAGGATTCCAGGTTCTGCCTGTCGCCTCCTCCGTCTTTTCTCATAATGGAACCAGGACTTTGTTTTGCTCGTGTTAAGAATGAAGAGTGTATCGTGATGAGACACCGAGCCGTGCAGGCCTGCAACGTTTATGGCGGTAGATCACTGACTAAAGTCACGAGCAAAAATTACTTTGCGCTCCCACATAAGTAACACATCTGTGCACACAAATCATTAATGTAAGCACTGATACTGCACTCGCGCTCAGTAGTTCTGACCACGAGAGCAACAATAAAGCCTGTGAGGAAGAAACGATTTATTGAGTACACACGGAAAGTGAAGCAGCACACAACTGACGCCCCCGCACGCACAAATGCTGTCTTTGCTCTTGTGTTCGCAAAATGTTTTACTGCTCGCTCTGATATTTTTTCTATTCAAAACACAATATGCATAATATTCTAATGTAACTTCTAATAATATACAAAACATCTCTGTAGATCTACTACTATCATGTATTACAATACATAATAAACATAATAAATACAATAAAAAGCAATATTAATATACAAAACAATTTCCAAACACTATAAAACAACTATTCAATATGATAAATGAATGAATAAATTGTTAAATTTATAAAACATTTCTAATAATTGATTTAAACAAAAGTCCTTCATTACGTTAAAATTAAAAGATCTGGTTAAATAAAGGTTTAAAAAAATATATATATGTAAGTTATTTTAATCACAGTTCCTAACATGTTGTATTTATTGTTTGTGTGAAGGTTGAATGGCTGTCATCTGTCTGAGAGATGCTGTGAAGCTCTGGCCTCAGTTCTCAGCTCCAACTCCTCTAGTCTGAGAGAGCTGGACCTGAGTACCAATGATCTGCAGGATTCAGGAGTGAAGCTGCTCTCTGCTGGACTGGGGAGTCCACACTGTACACTGGAAACTCTCAGGTCAGTTTTGCTCAAGGTACAATTCTAAATAAATGCTGAACATCAAAGTTATATAACTCAGCTTATATCTCAGTACCTGTGATGACCATATTCATGACTTTGGTATCATATAAAGGCTACACTTTGTTGTTTAGGTGGATATTCTAATACATCCATCTGCCTAGTTTGACACCTTAGACCTCCTGAAAGCCTTAACAGCAATCTTTTTAAAAAAAAGATTTGAAACTTGCAATTGTCACACAAAATGTATTTTAAAATATTACTATGTCCAGTATTCATTGTTCAAATTAAAAAATTAAAAAACAACAACTAATATGAGCAGGTTACAGAAAAATATTGTTACATTGTGTATCCAGGGTGAAGAGACAACTCATAAAATCTCTATTTATTGTGAAATAATAAATAAGGAGAGCAAATAATTAGTAATCGTTTATTAATAGTTAAATAAAGTTGTATTATGTATATGTGCAAATGTACAAATATATAGCTATACATATAAATAATTTATTGTTGAAATTTAGGATACATTAATAATTATATGTTCTAACTATTAATAATAGTTAACTCACTATTTTAAAACATATTTACCTTACTCAGTGAGTTCTGTTACCTGGACACTATTTGGGTTGAACCAATAGGATTGGTTGATAAAGAGACTTCAGGGTCATTTGGGGAAGGGTGAGAGGTCACGGGTGAGCGGGAAAAAGGAGAGAGAGGGAAGAGACAAAGGAGGAGAGTACTTTATTCTCTGTAGAGATCGCCCAGCTAAATGATATTTAAACATTTACTTATTGGTTGTTTGACGGTTAAATTAGCATGGGAGAGAGTGTATGTGGGGATGGTTTTATTTGAGTCTCTGTTCATGTCGGGGATCTTTTACACGTTGAGTGTGAAGCTAGCTTGGTTTGCTAACCCCCGGAGCATCCTCTGAACGGGATATAAATCATCAGAGGATATTCTTTCTCCTCAAAACACAATATAAATAATATTGGAATATAACTTCTAATATTATACAAAACATCTCTGTAGATCTACTACTATCATGTATTACAATACATAATGAATACAATAAAAAGCAATTTTAATTTTCAAAACGATTTCCAAACACTATAAAACAGCTATTCAATATGATAAATAAATGAATAAAATGTTAAATTAATAAAACATTTCTAATAATTGATTTTAACAAGTCCTTCATTACGTTAAAATTAAAAGATCTGGTTAAATAAAGGTTTAAAAATATATATATGTAAGTTATTTTAATCACAGTTGCTAACATTTATTTATTGTTTGTGTGAAGGCTGAATGGCTGTCATCTGTCAGAGAGATGCTGTGAAGCTCTGGCCTCAGTTCTCAGCTCCAACTCCTCTAGTCTGAGAGAGCTGGACCTGAGTACCAATGATCTGCAGGATTCAGGAGTGAAGCTGCTCTCTGCTGGACTGGGGAGTCCACACTGTACACTGGAAACTCTCAGGTCAGTTCTACTCAATATCTCAAACAGTTACACCACAAGTTCTACATCAGAGGACATTGAACAGATTTACCTCCAGAAAGTTAACAGGTCTAAATAAATAAGTAAATGATGTCGTCTCAGGGCTCAAGACACATTTTCTACTGGCTACTATCTTTTAAATTTGGTGGCACCCTAACAAATGTGCACCCCTTTATTAGATGTGAAAATGTTCTTGGTCACCTACCATCCATCTGTGTCCATTCATGTGAACAGATTCACTCACTTTAAATGAGTTTAAGTTAATGTTTAGAATGCATAGGGGGCAGTGCTTAATTTGAGCCGGAACACGCCGGAACATGTTCCGGGACCTCCTGTGTCACTATGAAGAATGAATTCACTTCAGTTCAATGTTGTTATCTGTCTTGTTAGACTTTATTCCCCATTGAAGTTCCACGGAGGGGGGAGGGGTGGAGGGAGGGGGAGGGACAACGAAAACATACATAATAGTAGAATATTAAAGTTATGATAACATAGAGGACATCTTTCGAGGTTAACTTATAACATGTATCTCAATATACATCACGTTATAGTGTTGTGTTCATTATTAATAAAAGGTAACCCACTATTTTAAAACGTTATAACCTTGTTCAGTAGTCTGGTTATATGGACGCTTTGGGTTTAACCAATAGGATGTGTTGATAAAGAGACTTCAGGGTCATCTGGGGGAAGGGTGAGAGGTCACGGGTGAGCGGGAAAAAGGAGAGAGAGGGAAGAGACAAAGAAGGAGAGTACTTTATTCTCTGTCGAGATCGCCCAGCTAAATGATATTTAAACATTTACTTATTAGTTGGAACCAGTAGCGGTGTTGCGTTGTCCTGCTTACTACGGTGAGGGCTTTGTATAATTTAATTAATAATTAAGGGCGACACTGACACATTTGCCGCCCTAGGCACTGGACCAGGAAGTGCTTCATAAAAGGACCGTCACCAACGCAACGCCACTTGTGTTTGGAGTAGGACATTCACAAACTGGTTGGTAGACTGGAAAAACACAGGATTTTACACACGGTGTGTGTGTGTGTGTGTGTGTGTGTGTGTGTGTAGCTTGTCTGGCTGCCTGGTCACACAGGAAGGCTGTGCTTCTCTGGCCTCAGCTCTGAGCTCCAACCCCTCCCATCTGAGAGAGCTGGACCTGAGCTATAATCACCCAGGAGACTCTGGAGCTTCGCTGCTCTCTGCTGGACTGGAGGATCCACGCTGGAGACTGGACACTCTCAGGTATGGAGAGGACAGCTCACCACTCAGGGACAAAGTCTCCTACAAGGATTCATGCCGCTGCTAGATGAAGTGGTTTGAAGAGGCAGCTGTAACTCACGTTGTGTACAACGTTATGAGACGGCCGATGATGAAGGTGAATGTTTCAACATGCTGCTCTCACTTTGTTTCCCCCCCAGTGTGGAGCACGGTGGAGTGTGGAGGCTGAAACCAGCTCTAAAGAAGTGTAAGTGTCTGTTTGATTCATCACATCACACACTCACTACTGAGATGGAAAGTCCATCCACACAGCAGGAAGTGAGATCAGATCCTACTGGGAATGAGGATGATGGCTGACATCATGTATCTTCCATATATTAATACTGTCCAATCATCATGAAGATAACATCTGGGCTCGGGGGAGGGGGGGTGGTTGACGGGGCTGAGGGTCCTGGTCCTGGTCCTGGTCCGGGCCTCCCACCACCCCCTCCTGGGGGCGGTGAGGGGGAGGGGCTGAGGGGGAGGGGGCGGACCTCCTCCCTGGGGTAGTGGAGGTGTCTGTCTGTCGGTTGTAGGTGTAGGTGGAGTCTGAAGCAATAGCGTAACATCACATGACCCCCCCCCCCCCCCTCACATGTCATGTTCAGGAGAACAGTACCAGTGATGATGATGAGGATGAAGAAGGGTTCAGCAGCTCATCATGTCTGGTTCTCCCTCAGATGCCTGTGAACTCACCCTGGACCCCAACACGGCCGGCAGACGACTCTCTCTGTCTGAGAACAACAGGAAGGTGACGCGGACCGGAGAGGACCAGTCGTATCCGGATCACCCAGAGAGATTTGACTCCTGGCCCCAGGTGTTGGGTAGAGAGGCTCTGACTGGCCGCTGTTACTGGGAGGTAGAGTGGGAAGGACCTGTTGGTATAGGAGTGACATACAGAGGAATCACAAGGAGTGGAGGGGGTGATGACAGCGGGCTTGGATGGAAAAACAAGTCCTGGATTCTTCATTGTGATGATGGTGGTTACTATGCCTGGTACAATGGTAGAGAGACAGACCTCCCTCCCCCCCCCGCTGGCTCCACCAGAGTAGCAGTGTATCTGGACCGGCCTGCTGGCTCTCTGTCCTTCTACAGAGTGTCCCCAGGTGGAGGAGGGTCCTCAGACACACTGACACACCTCCACACCTTCTGGTCCTCCTTCACCCAGGAGGACCTCCTCCCTGGGGTCGGGGTATGGGGGTGGGGGGGGTCCTCAGCGTCTCTGTGTCGGTTGTAGACACACACACACACACACACACACACATTAAGGGTGTGAGGTTTAGGGGCCTCAGTGTCTCTGTGTCAGTTGTAGACACACGCACACACACACACACACACACACACACACACACACATGAGGGGCTGGGGGAGAGGGGGGGTGAGGGGAAGGGGGGGTGAGGGTGTTGCCCCCCCTCAGGGTAGCTGTGTTAGAGAGCCCACCCCGTCCCAAGGTCTGGTGCCCCAAACTCCCCAACGTTTCTAAGGCTAAGCCTTCCTCTGGGCCCTTTAATGTTGTTAGACTAACAGAACCACTTTTCTGCTGGGGACAGAGAGAGCTGTCAGAGAAAGGTGGAGCTTCACCGCCCAGCAGAGGGAGGTGTCTGGACAGTCCATTTCCTTTATTTTACAATTTTAAATCTGTTTTGGTTTAATCATGAGTAACCTAATGAGTTTTTTTATTTTTTAATTAGCCTACACCTGGTTTACTTGTGGATGATGAGTATGCATTTTTATGTTTGCTATTGCCTTGCTATTGAGTTATGCTTCATTTTGTGGATTTAGATAATTGTTAATTGTTTACCAGTAGATCCACTGAATTCTCATTTAATGGGTGATCTTTAAACTATGTTTAATATGATGGAGAGGGAGGAATGTAGAATGTTGGTGTATTTTAGTGTCTCTCTGTGTTCACATCTCTTAGTCTAGGAACAGGCCAGTGCCTCTCCTACTGTACGAGGTGTTATTTCCAACATTCTGTCATTTGTGATGTCCCAACAAGGACGAACCAACCTGTCATCTGGGACATAGCCAGGGCCATATACCTTATCAAGGGAGACACTGTTATTTTGTTATTCACTCTTTCTTTCCTATAATACTGGCCCCAAACCTTTGGTTCGCTGAGAAGAGGGATCGACAGCCAAGGAGCACGTCTGGAGACTGCTCCTCACCTCCTACACTGAGACTATCCCACCTAAGTCTGTACCTGTGCTGTATTACATCCTCCAATAAACCTGCTATTCAACCCTCTGACCCAACATGTCAAGTTGATTTGATTTCCACTTACTACTACGAGGGAGAGATACACAAATACAAATACACAACGCAGAGTCTTTACTCTGCGTAACTTATTATCGCTGTATCAGCTGTTGTTTTCTTTTTTCTGTTCTTTTTCTTTTTCTTTTCTGAGAGCTTATGTCAGCCCTCTTCAGGAACGCCCGGAAGGCCGGGAACTTCTCCCTGCACTGTCAATTGTCCCCCACCCCCTGGCCTGACCCTGGACACTTATTATAAAGTTATAACAGTTATTGTTAGTGTGATGGTTTAGAGCAGGATAACAGCTGACTGATATAAAGTTATAGCAGCTTATTGTTAGTGTGATGGTTTAGAGCAGGATAACAGCTGACTGATATAAAGTTATAGCAGCTTATTGTTAGTGTGATGGTTTAGAGCAGGATAACAGCTGACTGATATAAAGGTATAGCAGCTTATTGTTAGTGTGATGGTTTAGAGCAGGATAACAGCTGACTGATATAAAGGTATAGCAGCTTATTGTTAGTGTGATGGTTTAGAGCAGGATAACAGCTGACTGATATAAAGTTATAGCAGCTTATTGTTAGTGTGATGGTTTAGAGCAGGATAACAGCTGACTGATATAAAGTTATAACAGCTTATTGTTAGTGTGATGGTTTAGAGCAGGATAACAGCTGACTGATATAAAGTTATAACAGCTTATTGTTAGTGTGATGGTTTAGGGCAGGATAACAGCTGACTGATATAAAGTTATAACAGCTTATTGTTAGTGTGATGGTTTAGGGCAGGATAACAGCTGACTGATATAAAGTTATAACAGCTTATTGTTAGTGTGATGGTTTAGGGCAGGATAACAGCTGACTGATATAAAGTTATAACAGCTTATTGTTAGTGTGATGGTTTAGAGCAGGATAACAGCTGACTGGAAAAAGTTATAGCAGCTTATTGGTAGTGTGATGGTTTAGAGCAGGATAACAGCTGACTGATATAAAGTTATAACAGCTTATTGTTAGTGTGATGGTTTAGGGCAGGATAACAGCTGACTGATATAAAGTTATAACAGCTTATTGTTAGTGTGATGGTTTAGAGCAGGATAACAGCTGACTGAAAAAAGTTATAGCAGCTTATTGTTAGTGTGATGGTTTAGAGCAGGATAACAGCTGACTGATATAAAGTTATAACAGCTTATTGTTAGTGTGATGGTTTAGAGCAGGATAACAGCTGACTGATATAAAGTTATAGCAGCTTATTGTTAGTGTGATGGTTTAGGGCAGGATAACAGCTGACTGATATAAAGTTATAACAGCTTATTGTTAGTGTGATGGTTTAGGGCAGGATAACAGCTGACTGATATAAAGTTATAACAGCTTATTGTTAGTGTGATGGTTTAGAGCAGGATAACAGCTGACTGAAAAAAGTTATAGCAGCTTATTGGTAGTGTGATGGTTTAGAGCAGGATAACAGCTGACTGATATAAAGTTACAACAGCTTATTGTTAATGTGATGGTTTAGAGCAGGATAACAGCTGACTGATATAAAGTTATAACAGCTTATTGTTAGTGTGATGAGCTCCATGTAACAACATGCAATAAGCATATCGAATGACATCACTATTTCAATTCAATTCAAATCACTTTAATCGTCCCTGAGGGGCAATTTAATGGGGGGGGGGGGGGGGGATCCGGGACTGATCCCAAAAGATCCGGGGCTATAGCCTCGAATGCCCAGGTCTAAAGACGCGCCTGCTACACACATACACACTACACAATCAAGCAACACACACATCGTATCAACAACATTCAACACATGAGTAAGAAGTGCTTCATGAAGTGCTCCCATTCTAAAGTGCATTGCAGCATGTTCATAAGTCAGTGAGCAGCATTAAGGAGCTGGACAGCCCTGGGGGTGAAGGTTGCCTTCCTCCTCTGTGTCCGACAGCCTGGAGTCTGTGTCCTGAGGGGCGCCACTCAAACTCAGGGTACAGGATGTGTTGGTCTGTGGTGACATGCAGTAATGTACTGATAGTCTACACAGGCATAGGCGTCGATTACGCCGGGGACGCGTCCCCACCAGTTTTCGGCATGATTAATTTTGTCCCCCCCAGAAAAAAAAAAAAAAAGAAAAAAATTAACAATTAAAAATTATGTTGGTTATGGTATATATGTTATCAATATTGTAATTGGTTTTTGACAAAATATTGGTTTGAAGTGTGCGGTTGCCTGGTACCATGGTTGTTACTTGGTACAAATAATATGGATGATTTACGACCATCTAGTGGGGAGTCTGCGAACTGCTAACGAAACGTCATCGAAGCGAAAATAAAATAAATCATCCGTACTGTTATAAATTCAAAATTAATTTAAATAGGAAAGCTAAACGTTAAAGCACATAGGGCAAAACACTCCGGTAGCACTAGGCATGCTAGCCAACAGTGTGTCGCGCTGGTAGAGGCTAGCTAGCTAAAAAAAACTCAAGAATGACATATTTCTAGAATAATATTAATTTAGCTGAGCTCATAAGACACTAGCACACTTACTGTGCACGTCAGCTTCAACTGCTTAGCTTTAAAAAAAAAGAAGCTCTGATGTCCTGTCCACTCCTTTTTGACATTATGCTGTATAATTAACTAGGTAGGATGAGAGAATGTCGGGCTCTGGTTGTATCGCTATCTCGTCTTTTTTCAGTTGTGACTAGATGCCCCCTCTGCAGCACCGTAGTTGTGGATTATTTTTGTATGAGGCGCCAGCCTGGCTTGGACAATGAATGAGATATTAATACCAATACTCTATGGCTGGTATGCAATGATGAGGCATCAGACCGTCAATTAATTTTAGCCTGAATACATAGGAAAAAAACACCAGACCGTTAGTACCACGGATGGACAGTATCAGAGCGAAAACCTGTTGAACTAAATGGATGTGGTTAGGCAGCAGGCATGCAGGCAACCCCGCGGGATACATCTGCAGACCACTGGCACATTAATAAAGGTAAGATGCGATATTTATTGCTTAAGATTTCCTGGTACTTTGGCAAGATCATTTTTTGCCCTCATGTGGTCAGCTGTTTTAACTTGAAATAGTACTACTAGCCATAGCCTCCAAGTAGCTTAACTTAAATTATCCAGTGTTTGCGTTCTTACGATGTTGGGTATAGACTAGTGGATATTACGATAGTGGAGTCGGTGGAGTCAGTCTCTTGTTGACTCAAAGTGACTTTTGGTCATTCGCTTTGCTTGAATTCTGGAATAATTGTGTCTGTGTGGTTGGGTGGGGGGGGGGGGGAGTGCATGGGTTTCGGTCAGAATGCCCTGTAGATTGGATGGATGTGTGTTGTGAATTGAGAACAGCCAGCTCATGATGTGATATATAGCGTTCAGCTATAAGTATTTTTAGCTTTTTCAATCTTTTTGTAGTGCTATGTTTAGCTACACGTTTGCCCCTTCTGAACTTAAACACGTAGGTAATAAGCTCCTCTTTGTTTATGTTGGTATAGCTCATGCCATGTCACGTCAACATTGAGTGCATCATGGAGCAGAACATAGTGGGTCATCATGTCCAATGCTTTTTGAAAACGCTTTCTTCATAAAACGTGTCAGACATCATTGTTTTGTATAAATTTTATATTAGTAAGCTACATGGGTATCCCGTCTTTCAGAACCTTTCATGACCTGCGCTAAAGAAAAATAAGGTGCATCCTCAATGTACCCAGCACTTCTGAAAAAGCACTCCAGATTGCGTCTCTGTCCCCACCACATTTTAAACCAAACTGACGCCAATGTACACAGGCTATTGTTACAAGGTATTACTATAGTATTATCACATGGTATTATTATATTATACTATTATTACATTATGAAATTATTATATTATAGTATTATCACATGGTATTATTATATTATACTATTATTACATTATGAAATTATTATATTATAATATTATCACATGGTATTATTATATTATAATATTATCACATGGCATTATTATATTTTTCTATTATTACATGGTATTATTATATTATTAAATTAATATATTATAGTATTATTACATGGTATTATTATATTATTATTACATTATTATATTATTATATTATTACATTATTATATTATTATATTATCACGTGGTATCATTATATTATAGTATCATTCCATGGTATTATTATATTATATATAGGCCTATTTATTACACATATTCTATAACGCAGACGTTACAGTTGGCTCAGTGATACTAGTGCGTGTGTGTGTGTGTGTGTGTGTGCGTGTGTGTGTGTGTGTGTGTGTGTGTGTGTGTGTGTGTGTGTGTGTGTGTGTGTGTGTGTGTGTGTGTGTGTGTGTGTGTTGCGATATCTTCGTTTTCCCCTAAAACACGTGACACGCGCTGAGAGGGGCGGCTCCTGGATCTGCCCCCTCTGAAGGGTCTGTCTCAGCGAGCAGCCCTTCTTCCTCCACTTTAAAACCTTTCACCTGATTACCTTGTTTCATAAACACTTTAACCTCTGTTTCTTCTTGCATTTATACTTTTACTACTTTATACCATATGGACGCATTTAATCCCGGAGTAGATAAGGTAAGAAAAGATAGAGTGTTTACTACCGTTTATATTGTCTTTAGGTTACTGGTAAATAATAATGATCAACCAGTTTACTACCGTTTATATTGTCTTTAGGTTACTGGTATATAATAATGATCAACCAGTTTACTACCGTTTATATTGTCTTTAGGTTACTGGTATATAATAATGATCAACCAGTTTACTACCGTTTATATTGTCTTTAGGTTACTGGTATATAATAATGATCAACCAGTTTACTACCGTTTATATTGTCTTTAGGTTACTGGTAAATAATAATGATCAACCAGTTTACTACCGTTTATATTGTCTTTAGGTTACTGGTATATAATAATGATCAACCAGTTTACTACCGTTTATATTGTCTTTAGGTTACTGGTATATAATAATGATCAACCAGTTTACTACCGTTTATATTGTCTTTAGGTTACTGGTATATAATAATGATCAACCAGTTTACTACCGTTTATATTGTCTTTAGGTTACTGGTATATAATAATGATCAACCAGTTTACTACCGTTTATATTGTCTTTAGGTTACTGGTAAATAATAATGATCAACCAGTTTACTACCGTTTATATTGTCTTTAGGTTACTGGTATATAATAATGATCAACCAGTTTACTACCGTTTATATTGTCTTTAGGTTACTGGTATATAATAATGATCAACCAGTATACTACCGTTCATATGCGTTTTGTAGAGAATACATCTTAATGTTTAACTGCTTTACTGACCTGTGGTGAATTGAATTTTAATTAATTGAGGGTGATATTTTGGATATTTTGACAGTTGGATAAATTTGCTTTGACATAGCAGTCATTATACCTGACATGTTAAAAACTTACTTTGACGTGAAAAAAAAACGTTTATTGGGGGAAAAAAACATACTTGCAGCTTGACCCTGTGCTTCTCTCATCACAGCCAGATATAAAGGATGGCTGCTTCCTGAATTGATGGTCCAACAAATGTGTACAGTGGCCCAAACACAGGGGGGGGGTCAACTTACCCACTGGTTCATCTTACCCCACCCTCCCCTATATAGGCAGTTGGCTCAGTTTGATCCTTGTGTGTTTGTGTGTGTGTGTTTGTGTGTGTTTGTGTGAGTGATTGAGTCAAATCAGTTCTGTAACTTCCTCATGTTAAAGTTGATTTCCTCATCTCAACGGTCTGTTGCAGCGAGCAGCACTTCCTTCTGCTCCTTCAAAACCGTTCACCTTAATAACTTGTTTAATGAACACTTTAACCTCTGTTTCTTCTCTTACATTTATACTTTCATAACTTTAAAGCGTATGGGACGGAACGTATTTTCCCCAGTCTACTATGGATGAGGAGAGAGAGGAGGGGGGTCCTACCTCTAAGACCGCTCTGTCTGGGGAACATGGCCCCCGGAGCAAAGCTAAGAGGTAAGGAGAGGATCTCTTTCTCTGTGACTGTTGTCCACCTCAGAGCTCAGCAGTGATACATCATGACTCCATCATTAGTCTGATTAACAGCTGTGTGTGTTGTGTAGAAGGCCAGAGCAGCAGGAGAGAACAGGATCCCCTGGACCCAGCCGTGTCTCCATGAAGACCATACGTAACCTATTCAGAAAAAAGAAGCGAATTCGTGAACAAGGGTACGAATTGATAAGATATTATAGAAATACAATGTCTATCCTACATCCATAAACCCTTGTTTCTCTTGAAGAGTCCAGCAGCAGAGAGCAGACTCCCCTGGACCCAGCTGTGTCTCCATGAAGAGTGACCACTCTATGGAACAACCTGTTAACTTTAAAGAACAAAATCAGTCTATTGAGAAGGGGGGAGGATTCATCAGAGATTATGAAAATGACAGCTTTTATCAAACGTCCATAAATCCTGGTTCTTGTTTTTCTAGAAGAGTCCAGCAGCAGAGAGCAGACTCCCCTGGACTCCCCACCTGCGTCTCCATGAAGAGTGACCTGTCTATGGAACAACTTCATAACTTTAAAGATGGAAATCACCAACCTTCTAAGGAAAGGTGAGGATTCAACCAATACATCAGGGCTGTTCCACTGGCGGCCCGCGGATCATCTTGATCCGGCCCGCCGACCATTAATCAGAACATAATCAATCTGGATCAATCAACCCCAGGAGGAAGCTGTTTCTGAGCAAGATTGATAGCTAGTTTAATTTCCTCCAATAGGAACCCCTTCTGTCCAGTTAGCCCCGCCCCCAGGACCCGCCCTCTCTGTGCGTGGGCCAACGTCTGCCTCTGCTGGTGCAAAGCGTTTCGACAGCTAAAAAGAGGTTGTTCACGTTGGGAAGGCAAAGTTAGACATGAACCTCGACATTTAAACGAGGAGTGTGAAAGACATCAGTTCAGTAACGCAGGACCAAAGCCTGTGTGTTGATCTGCAACATGGCTATGGCAGTAACAGAAGAACAGACTCTGAAGGCCTTTTTACACTGACACGCCCAGCAATTTCACCATCTTGCCTGTGTGAAACCGAGGGGGTATAATAAAATGTGTCCTAAAATTGGAGTCTAGGCCACTTTAGACTAATTTGGATACTCCTGAATGTTTTTATTTTTTAATGAATGAAGACACCCGCATGCAAGAATGAGTTCACTCCTGGGTCTAGGCTACAAATGCGATTTACATAGGGGTCCAGTAGGGTAAATTGGGGTGCTGGCTCACGCAGGCCATTTACTTCGGGCAGTGTAAACTTGCGGACCATGCCGGGAAAAAGGCGTGCATAAGACGGGCATATTTGGCAGTTTAAAAACGTCTTGAGACGCACCACATCACGCATCGGTCCAGCTCCAGTGAAACACACCGATGTGTCAGATGCTCAGCAGCAAAAAGAAAAAGCGTGATCAGTTTGGTTTTCAGTTCATTGCACCTGCCAAACAGATTACACTGAGTGGAGCAGTCGACCGCTCCAAGAAGGTGGCCCAAAGGCTTGGCAGCGCCAGTAGTAGCGGTCGATGAGGCGTCTATTCTTTTCTATGTCTATGGGTACCACAGCCTCCCTCCGCGTCGCATGGCCTCTTGGTCCCGATAAGAAACCCTTCACAGAGCGCCTGCTGTAGAGAGCAATGATGAGCTGGAGAAGAACAGTCTGTCCTAACAGTACCAATGTCAAATCACGTGTGTGTGTGTGTGTGTGTGTGTGTGTGTGTGTGTGTGTGTGTGTGTGTGTGTGTGTCTGTGTGTTCTCCACAGACAAAACCAGGAGTGGTTAATGGTTACCAGTGCTCAGTCTGTACAGCAGCATCAAACAGAGCTGATCAAGGTGTGTAAATGTCAACCAAGACGTTTGACTTCAGCTTTCCATGAACATCAGAAAGCATCTCTTGTGGAGCTAATAGTCTCCAGGCTTCCCTCTTCAGACCAGCGGACGTGAATCCAGGACAGATGCTTCCGATGACCTCAGTGAGTTCAGAGTAAAGTTCTCCTTGATGTCTGTTCTGTTCCAGAGGGCTGAGGAGAACGCACATGCTTTTCTAGACAAGGAGCTGAAGAAGCTCTGGAGGGTTCACTTCCCGGATTACCCACAATGCTCAGCGATACAGAGGGAGGAGGTGGATGGTAAGAACGAGGAGCAGAGGAGGCGCGCCATAGAGGGAGTGGTACACATCACAATGCTCTGCCTGATGGAGATGGATGAGAAGGGACTGGCCGACAAACTGTTGAGTGGTAAGAGACTCTTATCTTGAAAACAGAGAAGAAATACACATTTTGAATAGCAGTAGGAGATTATTATTTCTTCTGTTCAGACTAAATGACAAAATGTGAGACTTATACATTTCAAACTTCAATGTGGGGACAATCTTTCCTCTTTGGGAATTTGATTCAAATGTTTCCTAAAAACACAGTGTTCCCACTGGCATGCTCGCTGTAATGACCCCCTACAGTAAGTCCCCTCGTATCCCCGTTGTGCTGCTGTTCTTACCCCCTCCTACCTGGGTCTCCTCACTGCTGTTCTTACCCCCTCCTACCTGGGTCTCCTCACTGCTGTTCTTACCCCCTCCTACCTGGGTCTCCTCACTGCTGTTCTTACCCCCTCCTACCTGGGTCTCCTCACTGCTGTTCTTACCCCCTCCTACCTGGGTCTCCTCACTGCTGTTCTTACCCCCTCCTACATGGGTCTTATTTTTTGTTTTGATCATGCTGTTGGCTAAGCAGCTCTTGCTGTTTTTGACTCTAGATTGTTTTATGAATTGAAAGGCGACCTTGTGTGTCATGAAAGGCACCTTGAAATAAAATGTTATTCAATGTAATTATTAGGGGTCCCCTATTGTTTCTGTAACGTTTTTTATCCCACAAATTCTGTAAAAGTCATACTGCAGCCTATACCGTAAATCGAAAACTCTTGAAATTTTCAGGTATGGTTACCAAAAACTTCCACCACCTAGAAACCAAAATTTGTGGTACTGCACCCAAAGGTGGTGCTAATGTAAAAAATCATGAATTAGGCTTATTTCTCCTCACCAGATTGACCTGGACTCAAAATTCTTTCATAATATTAATCTCTAGAATCAGATGCATCATTACCCCCCCCCCCCCCCCCGGGTCTTATGCCCTAAAAATGTTTACTTTTCCCACAATTTCATAGAAAAGCCAAACGTCCACAGCTTCAACTCATTTTGCCTATATGACCATTTTGTTATTGTATAACCACCATACGGCTATCATTAGGTGGATACTATTAACAGTGCACATTTTCAGATCTATACTCTTTTAAGAAGGCCCTTAATTCTCTTGTGAAGTGTGCGCTTGGAGTTTTCTTGATGTGTGCTTATCAATCGACATTTTCACCATGGGAATGAGGCTTCATGCAGTTCCGGAATGTCAGTGGCTCAATGGGATAATGCCTTGTACTGGTGATCATTATGTTGAGTGTTCGAATCCTGATTAGAGCATTAAGAACAAGCTGAACATGACATTCCGTCATTGCCACTCATTTAAGAAACACAACATTGAACAGCACCTGAAATTCATTAGGCAATCAACATTCCGGCTCATTAGTTTCCAAGAATCTGACTGCCAAGACACAGTATGGCATTAAAGGGAACTTCTTTGTTAACCATTTTTAATTCATAATGAACTCTGTCATATTAATATTTCTTCCGTTAGTGTTCTTGAAAACAAATGTTTAATTTCCCCCTGAATTCCAGATTTTTCATCTATTTGCTTTTAAGAAAGCCCTTAGTACATTTGAGAAATGTTTGCTTGGAGTTTTCTGGATGTTATGTGCTTATCAATAGACATGTTCACCACGTGAATGAGGCTACATTTCAGGTTTGTCAGTGGCTCAATGGAATAATGCCTTGTACTGGTGATCCTAAATTTGAGAGTTTGAGTCCTGATTAGACAATTATGAACAAGCTGAACATGTAATTCGGCCATTGCTCTGCAGCCCAGTCACCTGTAAGCCGAGGCACAGTATGGCATTAAGGGGAACATCAACATCTTTCCTTCATAATTATATGTCATCTTTATATATCTTCCATTAGTGTATTCTTGACTTTTCATTTTGCTCGGACCCCGTTAATCCCCGCTTGCAGTTATATTTATTATTATTAATATGATTAATAATATTAAACATAAACTGAAGAACAACAGCAGAATAACTCAGTGGAGATGCAACACTATCTTGTTATATCAGCACGTCATTTAACACCAATTCACTATCATTATACTATCATTAGATCAATCATATAGCTGTTGAAAAAACAAAATAGTCCTTTTTGAATCTATAATATGGTGACTTTGCCATGACCAGCTTCTCCGACCAGAAGGTTTTGAAGCCATTAAATATCATGAAGTGATTCTTTAATCGGGAAATATTGACATGTTCCCACTGATGCCACCATCCACTTACTGATGTCTTCTGTTGTTTTCTCATTTAGGATCTGCTGCTGTCGAGTGCCAACAAAAAATCAAGTCTCATTTGAAGAAGAAGCTCTGGTGTGTGTTTGAGGGAATCGCTGAAGCAGGACATTCAACACCTCTGAACGACTTCTACACAGATATCTTTATCACAGAGAGAGGCAGTGGAGAGGTCAACAAGGAACATGAGGTCAGAATGATTGAAACAGCTTCCAGAAAACCAGTCAAGGAGGAAACACCAATCAAATGTGGAGACATCTTTAAACCCTTACCTGGACAAGATAAACCAATCAGGACAATTATGACAACAGGAATGGCCGGCATTGGTAAAACCATCTTAACACACAAGTTCTCTCTGGGCTGGGCTGAAGGCAAAGCAAACCGTGACATACACTTCACGTTTCTCTTCACTTTCAGAGTGCTGAATTTACTAAAAGGGAAAGAGTTTAGCTTGGTAGAACTTCTTCATCACTTCTTTATTGAGACCAAAGAAGCAGACATCTGCAGATACGATCGGTTCCAAGTTGTCTTCATCTTGGATGGACTGGATGAGTGTCGACTTCCTCTGGACTTCGAGAACAACCAGATCTGCACTGATGTCACAGAGTCCACCTCGTTGGACGTGCTGCTGACAAACCTCATCAGGGGCGACCTGCTTCCCTCTGCACGCATCTGGATAACCACACGCCCTGCGGCAGCAGATCAGATCCGTGCTAAGTGTGTTGACATGGTGACAGAGATCAGAGGGTTCACCGACCCACAGAAGGAGGAGTACTTTAAGAAGAGATTCAAAGACGAGACACTAGCAAGCACAATCATCTCCCACGTCAAGAAATCACGAAGCCTCTACATCATGTGTCATATCCCAGTCTTCTGTTGGATCACTGCTACAGTTCTGGAGGACTTCTTCAAAACATCCCAGATAGGAGAAGAAACGCCCAAGACTGTGACTCAGATGTACAGCCACTTCCTGAGGGTTCAGTCCATACAGGGGGACAGGAAGTATCGTTGGATAGCTGAAACAGATCCACACTTGAGTTCACAGAGCAGGCAGATCATTGTTTTACTGGGAAAACTGGCTTTTAACCAGCTGGAGAGTGGCAACCTGATCTTCTACGAGGCAGACCTGGCAGAGTGTAAACATTTTTTCAACGAAGCCTCAGTGTACTCAGGGCTGTGCACCCAGATCTTTAAAGCAGAGTATGGGCTGTACCAAGGTGACAAGGTGTTCTGCTTTGTCCATTTGAGCATCCAGGAGTTTCTGGCTGCCCTTTATGTATTTTGGTCCTTCATCCACACTGGGGTAAATCTACTCTCAGAAGAACAACCAACCTATGGTGAAGATAAACTCCTCCTCCTCTACAAGAGTGCTGTGGACAAGGCCTTACAGAGTGAGAACGGACACCTGGACTTGTTCCTCCGCTTCCTCCTGGGCCTCTCTCTGGAGACCAATCAGATTGTCCTACGAGATCTGCTGGGAAAGACACAAAGTAGATCACTGATCACTCAGTTTAAACAAGGTCTGCTGGGACAGTCAAGAACACAGACCAACAAGAATACTGTGGCTTACATCAAGGAGAAGATAGATGGAGATCTCTCTCCAGAGAGAAGCATCAATCTGTTCCACTGTCTGAATGAGCTGAACGAGCGTTCTCTAGTGGAGGAGATCCAACAGTCCCTGACATCAGGAAGTCTCTCCACAGTATCTCTCTCTCCTGCTCAGTGGTCAGCTCTGGTCTTTATATTACTGTCATCAGAAGAGAAGCTGGATGTGTTTGACCTGAAGAAATACAACGCTTCAGAGGAGGGTCTTCTGAGGCTGCTGCCAGTGATCAAAGCCTCCAAAAGATCTCTGTAAGTTAACTAATAACATAGATCACAATACACGCAACACAATATACAATATATATATATATAATATACAATAGTAGAATTTAAAAGATATGATAACCTAGAAAACCTCTTACCTTACTACCTTATAACAAGTATCTCAATATACACAACGTTATATTGTGTAACCAGGTGTATGGAAATAAGGAAAGCCAAGAAATAATATTGTTGTAATATTGTTTATTAATAGTTGAATACAGCTGTATTTAAATATGTAGCTATATGTATTAATAAGTAATTATTAATATGAAGGATACATTGATAAATATAAGTTTATTATTAATAAAAGGCAGCCCACTATTTTAACATAACCTTTTTCAGTAGTTTGGTTATATGTACGCTTTGGGTTTAACCAATATGATGGGATGACACAGAGACTTCAGGGTCATGTGGGGGAAGGGTGAGAGAGGGAAGGGACAAAGGAGGAGAGTACTTTATTCTCTGTAGAGATCGCCCAGCTAAATGATATTTAAACATTTACTTATTAGTTGTAACCAGTGGCAGTGCCAAAGAAATATGATTGTGGGAGCTACGGGGGGCTAGATGGTTTATAGCAGGGCCTGATACATTTTGACACAACAAATAACACTACACACTACAATATGATATGAATCAACCAATCAAATCAAGCAACAAGCAGCAACAGTCATCATCAGTCACGCAAATGAAAAATATGATTTCATAGTTCAGTTTTGTTACATATAAGTCAGTTCGATGTCTTCATAAAATAATAAAAATATATATATTATCATATTATTGTGGTGATCACGGCCGTGGTCGCCAAGTGCCGCATCGGATCCTTGGAGGGTCGGCGGCACCGAGGCAGTCGTGGTTGTGGGCGACAGGATGTGTGTTTCAGGTGTGTGTGGTGTGTTTACATAAAGTCTCTCTCAGGGTCGTGCGGAGCATGGGCCACCAGAGTTGCAAACTCTTATAACTTTGGCTCCCGTCAAAGTTCAAAACATCTCTGTAGATGTACTTTAACATTATTACAATACAATTAATCAAATACATGCTACTAGATTAAAGTAATAAAAAAAACGAATTAAGTCAAATAAATCTACAAAATTAGTCTCAAACACTACAAAAAACTTCAATATTATACATTTTAAAGCCAATATTGAATAAACATAAGGATCTTATGTATTGACTAGTATATATTAGTTAAATTCATAAAACATCTCTAATTAAAGATTTCAACATAAGTCCATTCGTAAAATATCTACGTTACTTTAATCACAGTTCTTAATGCGTTTATTGTGTGTGCAGCCTGAATGGCTGTGAGCTGTCAGAGAGATGCTGTGAAGCTCTGGCCTCAGTTCTCAGCTCCAACTCCTCTAGTCTGAGAGAGCTGGACCTGAGTGCCAATGATCTGCAGGATTCAGGAGTGAAGCTGCTCTCTGCTGGACTGGGGAGTCCACACTGTACACTGGAAACTCTCAGGTCAGTTCTACTCAATGGTCAAACTGCTACACCACAAGTTTCATATCAGAGGACATTGAAGAGAAAGTTAACAGGTCTAAATAAATAAGTAAATGTTGTCGGGGCTCAAGACAAATTATATACTGACTAGTATCTTTTTAATTTGTTGGCACTCATATGTGCATCCCTTTATTAGACATGTAAATGTCCTTGGTCACCTACCATCCTTCTGTGTCCATTCATGTGAACAGATTCACTCACTTTTAAGGTGTCATTTCCCGAGAAACTGTTTAATCTTGTTCCTTTTGAAATAAGATAGGTCACTCAGGGTTGCATATGCATGCTGAACGTGAAAATGACCTTCTACCTCGATTGCTTGCATTACCAAATGAAAGAAAATAGACGCATAAACAAGCAAATTAGAAAAGCCTCACCAACTGACGTCAGTTGGTGAATTAGAATTCATGTCCTCGCCCTCCTTGGCTTGCAACGGCCCACAGGAAGACAGCATCGTTTTTGCGGCCAGGTGACACAGAGCCCATCTCGGCAGGTAGGAGGTAACAGCAAGGTGCTTACATTGCGGAACAAGTTTGTGCCTGTGCTATTGGTGTCGATAACAAATCAACGTTGCATCTCTTGGCCAAGAAAAAAGAGTCTCTCTGTGTCTCTCTGTCTCTCTCTCCTTCTCCCTCTCTCTTTTTCTCTCTCTCCAACTCTCTCTCTTTCCTTCCCTCTTTCTCCCTCTCTCTCTCGGTCTCTCTCTCTCTCTCTGTCTCACTCTGTCTCTCTCTGTCTCTCTCTCCAACTCTCTCTCTCTCTCTCTGTCTCTCTCTCTCTGAGTCTCTCTGGAAGTTTAATTGGTTTTATTACTGTGATGGACAGTGATGTTAGCCAATCAGAGGCAAGTTTGCATGTCATGAAAGTAGCAGAGTAAGAGCCAGAATCATGTCGTTCCTCCCCGCCCACCTCCTCCACCACACTAGAACAGCGGGAAACAGAGAATTGTTTTCACCAAATCCGACTCACAGGGCATTCATTGGTACTAGTAACCACCGCAAAATTAATGAAAAAAGGATGCAATGACACCTTTAAATAAGTTAAAGTTAATGTTTTGAATGCAGAGGGGGAAGTGCTTAATTTGAGCCGGAACACGCCGGATCATGTTCCGGGACCTCCTTTGTCAAGATGAACAATTAATCGCCTGAATGAAAAAAAATCACTAACTGTTTGTGTAGTGTTCAAAGTTGTTATCTGTCTAGTTAGTCTTTATTCCCCATTGAAGTTCCACACAAATCTTGTGTTTGCATATTCGTTTTGAGGTGAATTTTCAGGGTAAGACAGAGGGGGGAGAGGGGGGAGAGGGGTGAGGGACAGAGGGGGGAGAGGGGTGAGGGACAGAGGGGGGAGAGGGGTGAGAGGGGTGAGGGACAGAGGGGGGAGAGGGGTGAGGGACAGAGGGGGGAGAGGGGTGAGGGACAGAGGGGGGAGAGGGACAGAGGGGGGAGAGGGACAGAGGGGGAGAGGGACGGAGGGGGGAGAGGGGGGAGAGGGGGAGAGGGACAGAGGGGGGAGAGGGACAGAGGGGGAGAGGGACGGAGGGGGGGAGAGGGGGGAGAGGGGGAGAGGGACAGAGGGGGGGAGGGGGAGAGGGACAGAGGGGGGGAGGGGGAGAGGGACAGGGGGGGAGAGGGACAGAGCCCCCCTCTGTCCCTCTCCCCCCTCTGTCCCCCTCCCCCCTCTGTCCCTCTCCCCCCCCTCTGTCCCTCTCCCCCCCCTCTGTCCCCCTCCCCCCCTCTGTCCCTCTCCCCCTCTGTCCCCCTCCCCCCTCTGTCCCTCTCCCCCCCCTCTGTCCCCCCTCCCCCCTCTCCCCCTCCCCCCCCTCTGTCCCTCTCCCCCCTCACCCCACTCCCCCCTCTGTCCCTCTCCCCCCTCTGTCCCTCACCCCTCTCCCCCCTCTGTCCCTCTCCCCAGCAATTAATATTCAAGAATGGATAATAATTGCTTATTAATATTTAAATACAGCTGTATTCAAATATGTTGCTATAAGTTACGGTTAAGGTTAGATGCATAAATATACGTTCATTATTAATAAAAGGTAACCCACTTTTTTAAAACCATTGAACCTTTGTTCAGTACGTTTGGTAATATGGTCGCTGTTTGGGTTTATAGGATGGGTTGATGCAGAGACTTCAGGGTCAGCTGGCGGAAGGGTGAGAGGTCACGAGTGAGCGGGAAAAAGGAGAGAGAGGGAAGAGACTAAGGAGGAGAGTACTTTATTTTCTATAGAGATCGCCCAGCAAATGATATTTAAACATTTACTTATTAGTTGTAGCCAGTAGCGGCGCCAAAGAAATAGAATTGCGGGAGCTACCGGGGGCTAGATTGTCTATAGCAGGGGCTGATACGCTTTGACGCAACAAATAATACTACACACTACAATATGGTACGAATCAACCAATCAAATCACACAACAAGCAGCGACGGTCATCATCACTTACGCAAATGAAAAATATGATTTCATAGTTCAGTTTTGTAACATATATGTCAGTTCGATGGGACTTGCAGAGTTTGGGCCATGAGAGTTGCAAACTCTCTCAACTTGGGCTCCCGTCTGGTCGTTCCCGTGCTGCTCGCCACATTATTATTAAAAATAATAATTTGACTGGGGTCTTTGGGAGGGGGTCTTGGAGGGGGCTCAGCCTTATTCAGGGGGAGCTTAAGCCCCCACTAGCCCACCCCCTTTTGCCCCCGCTGGTTGTAGCCCTAATATACAGAACATCTCTGTAGGTGTACTATGACATGTATTACAATACAATACATAATACTACAATCCAAAGTAAAATTAATATATAAAACGAGTGTAAAACACTACAAAATTCTTATATTGAAAATATTATACATTTTACAACCAATATTGAAAAAACATAAGGATCTAATTTATGGACTAGTATATATTAATAAAATATCTCTAATTAAAGATTTCAACATAAGTCCTGAATTATGTTAAAAGTAAGAGATCTACGTTGCTTTAATCACAGTTCTTAACGTGTTCTGTTTATTGTGTGTAGGCTGAATGGCTGTCATCTGTCAGAGAGATGCTGTGAAGCTCTGGCCTCAGTTCTAAGCTCCAACTCCTCTAGTCTGAGAGAGCTGGACCTGAGTACCAATGATCTGCAGGATTCAGGAGTGATGCTGATCTCTGCTGGACTGGGGAGTCCACACTGCACACTGGAAACTCTCAGGTCAGTTTCACTCAATGGTCACAAGTAATACAAGTAACACCACAAGTAATACATCAGAGGACATTGAACAGATTTACTTCCAGAAGGATAACAGGTCTTAACAAATAAGTAGAATATGTCCTCTCAGGGCTCAAGACACATTTTCTACAGGTGCCAACAAATGTGGTCGCAGCCCTTTATTAGAAGTGAGAATGTCCTTGGTTATGTACCATCCATCTGTGTCCATTCATGTGAACAGATTCACTCACTCACGCCAGTGCCTCGACATCTTTCATCACCAACCAACTCTTCATCCTCCTCCTCCTCCTCAATTAAATACCTAGTAATAATAACCGGCTGCTGATTGGATATTATACTCCAATTAGGATTCATCTTCTTCTCTGGGTCATCCTGAATAGTGCATTTCTTCACATGCTCGTGAATAGCGCTAGTGCTGCGGTGACATTTCAATGAAACTTTGTACAAAGTACAAACCAGTGTTTTAGTTTTCTGCTCAAAGTAGAGTGTCTTTATGGGAACTCAAGTGGGTCGTGTTTCCCAATAGAGAGATCACACCGGTGCCACAATACAGCTGTGCTATAACTCAGCATTGAACTATACCTTGGCAGTCTGGTATAATAATACCTTTATTTTAAAACCTGTCCCGTTCATCGCATGTTCCCACAATTGTACAAACTGAAAGGAAAATAATCAAATAAGAAGCAATTCTATCAAAGGAAAAATGACAAGATGCCTAATTTATTTTTTAACAAGAACTTAAACATGACGGAACAGTACATCTGCAGATGGATCTACGCCTGAACAAGACACATGAATAATAAACCTCCTCCTCAAAAAGAAAATCCAATTCAAGCCAAGAACATGCATCAAATTTAAATGAACTGAGAGTATATATATATTTTTTTACACTGATGTGAAGGATGGGCCTGCTTTTTTGAACTTAATAAGTTCATTCTTGGGCTGATGCCGCACACGGCAACATCAAGATTTTCCTCCACGCTGCTCAGCTGACATCTCCTACTTGTTTTTCAAGTAGGCCTATGCCAGGGACGAGAATTTCTTTTCACACATATATATCGACCCAAAGGGTGTAAGAATGTCCATAGCCGCCGCAGACAATGCGGGGTAGTCCTGCGCAATTGAAAGCCAAAATTCATCCCCCCTGAAATGTGGCTAATAGCCAACTATTTTTGTTCCGTATTATTATCAGGCCCCCAGGAGCAGTGCAAACTTCCGTAATCCACCAGTGCTGCTCAGCAAGCCTGGTATTGCAGCTGTTTAAGCGGGATGTGGACGGGTCCCTCGATTCAAGAAGCCCAGATGTAGATATCTCCGTTCTTTCCAATACAAGTGGGGAACAGGAACGTGTGTCCGCAGAAAATGTCTGGATATCAATCAAAGGCTCATAATTATCTTTATACCATGTACTAATAAAATGTAAGTTTTCTCTTTTCAAAACGCCACCTCAAGCGTTTTATTAGTCGTTTTATTTTATTATTTTTTTGGCAGGAGAAGGAGGGGGTGGGCAGCTTAAAGGAGTCGTATTGAAACAAATGTTGTTTCGGCCCGGCATCCAAGAGGGCTCAGTGAACGGCGCCGTTAAGTTCTCGTGACCGAGGTTTTTCCTTTTACTTGACATAAACAGATTTTTTAATCCGCTGTCCTTTCTTTAATAGGTCAATGATTATTGTCAAGCGGGAATTGTTTTGAGTTTGCTTAGTGGGAGCGACGCGATACATTGTTTCTGTTGGATCTGTAAGGTCTGCGAAAGCCTGTCTGTGAAGAATAAAGGACAGGTTTAGGCCTAGACCAGAGCCCTATAGTTTTAACTTAGACTTGATTTTTTGGTGCGTTGTTTCTGACTTTAAAAAGATATTTATTTTTTATTAAGATTAAGATTATTTATTTATTTTTTAAATCATCTCGCCCCCGGACATTTTTAACGACCCCCCGAAAACTTCGCGCGACCCCCACTTTGAGAACCACTGATCTAGTGTATGCCTATCTCTCCATATATCTATAACTCCTAGTTGCTTCATTTGTATGTTCATGCACTTGGAGATATGTGTCCTAGCTTTTCCCCCGCAAATCAAGATCCCATCCATTTCCGCAGCTGTGACATCAAATAGCTCCTCAAAGAATGTCTTTTCGTTGTCCGGTGGCGTGTACACATTAATCAATGGAACCATTTGTCCTTCCATTTTTCCCTTAACCACCACATACCTTCCTTCCCTGTCACATATTTCTTTGTTTGTTTCAAAGTTTTTAATTAGTGTGGCCACCCCTCTCCTATGAGACTGCTTAAATTAGCTGTAAGACGCATTGTTGTACCCATATCTTTCAAATTTTTCATGTTCTTGTAATGACAGGTGTTTTTGTAAAAAATAACCTGCACCTCCTCCTTTCCAAATTTTGTTAACACTTTCTCCCTTTTTATCGGATTGTCCATACCATTAACATTTAATGACACCATTCTAATACCCCTATGTTGCATAATAATTTCTCTTGAAACATTCTTCTGTTCTCCACATGTCACATAACCCAATATGTAAAATAACAACAACTGCTGAACTATTTTTTTTTTTAACAATCAGAACATGAACTTCCAAGCCATTCGGGGTTTAAAATATGTCCCCCTGTCCTCTGTTGGTAGGTGAGGGGTAGAGCCTTTCCAAGTGAGAGTGTTCCCCTTAGTGGTGGAGATCTCCTCAGGCGTTGATCTCCCGAGCTCACTTTTAGAGTCCAACATCTAAATTCCAGTCATGTCAATACAGTAGATGATTTGTGTCACAAACGCCTTGGCTCGATGGCGTTGAACATAGGGAGACAGACACCGTCGGGTAACGTTAGTTACAATAATCTATATTTATTAACAGGTATTTCCATGAATCAATAGAAAAGGTAACGTAAAGAGTCATGCACATCGGCAAGACATGTGTAATGCATAACGCATAAAGGCATTGCAATCCGCTGCATCCAGCCCTCAAACCGCGTCTAGCCAGAGCCGATCAGAGAGAGCCGGGCAATGAGGCCACAGGACACCGGCTATATCCCCGGCAGCCATAAACAAGGATGGCTCCAATTCCCTCATTAACACAGGAACACTCTAGCTCCCCCTGCAGGTCAAAGTGAACAGTACAAGACACAATCAAACAATATGCAACAATATCCCTAGTGCTCAAGAGCACCCTACAGGGAAAGGGAGGAGGAGGCCTGGCGCTCAAGGCACGGAAAAGCCAGGGTGTCACATGAAACTTGCAATTGTCACACAAAACGGGTTTTAAAGCTTACGATATCTAGTACTCATTATCTAAATTGCTAGAGAATTAGAATTCTTTATTCAAATATATGAAAAAGCATACAGAATAACATTGTTATATTGTGTACCCAATGAAGAAACAAACTCATTAAAGCTCTATGCATTATGAACTAATAAATAAGGAAAGCCAAGGATTAATACTTGTTAATTGATAGTTAAGTCCAGCTATATTGTAACAGCTGTAAGCAGTGGTGCAGTGGTGCTGGGAGAAGTGGGGCTACTCTAAATGTCTTAAAGCGCCCTGTGTTATAAACAGGGACATTAAGACTACTCTTGCATGTTTAGTGCACCCATAAATGGGCCAGTAATGTTGGCACATTGTCACTTAACTTCTGCTGCTTGGCCAGGATTGACTTTGCATCACTCCTGGCCCACAGACTATAGGGGGAGACCACTACATTATTATGCATTCTGAGTGAACTATTCCTGATTCCTTAGTCCACCCACACATGAAAATTGGACAAGTAGTCTCACCGTGTAGGTAGAAAAACAAAGGATTTTACTTGTGTGTGTGTGTGTGTGTGTGTGTGTGTGTGTGTGTAGCTTGTCTGGCTGCCTGGTCACACAGGAAGGCTGTGCTTCTCTGGCCTCAGCTCTGAGCTCCAACCCCTCCCATCTGAGAGAGCTGGACCTGAGCTACAATCACCCAGGAGGCTCTGGAGCTGCGCTGCTCTCTGCGGGACTGGAGGATCCACGCTGGAGACTGGACACTCTCAGGTATGGAGAGGACAGCTCACCACTCAGGGACAAAGTCTCCTACAAGGATTCATGCCGCTGCTAGATGAAGTGGTTTGAAGAGGCAGCTGTAACTCACGTTGTGTACAACGTTATGAGACGGCCGATGATGAAGGTGAATGTTTCAACATGCTGCTTTCACTTTGTTTCCCCCCAGTGTGGAGCACGGTGGAGTGTGGAGGCTGAAACCAGCTCTAAAGAAGTGTAAGTGTCTGTTTGATTCATCACATCACACACTCACTACTGAGATGGAAAGTCCATCCACACAGCAGGAAGTGAGATCAGATCCTACTGGGAATGAGGATGATGGCTGACATCATGTATCTTCCATATATTAATACTGTCCAATCATCATGAAGATAACATCTGGGCTCGGGGGAGGGGGGGGGGGGAGATGGGGGGCTGATGGTCCCGGTCCTGGTCCTGGTCCTGGTCCCGGTCCGGATTTGGGTCCGGGCCCCCCTCCTGGTGTGGGCCTCCCACCACCCCCTCCTGGGGGCGGTGAGGGGGAGGGGCTGAGGGGGAGGGGGCGGACCTCCTCCCTGGGGTAGTGGAGGTGTCTGTCTGTCGGTTGTAGGTGGAGGTGGAGTCTGAAGCAATAGCGTAACTTCACATGACCCCCCCCCCCCCCTCACATGTCATGTTCAGGAGAACAGTACCAGTGATGATGATGAGGATGAAGAAGGGTCCAGCAGCTCATCATGTCTGGTTCTCCCTCAGATGCCTGTGAACTCACCCTGGACCCCAACACGGCCCACAGAGACCTCTCTCTGTCTGAGGACAACAGGAAGGTGACGGGGGCCGGAGAGGACCAGTCGTATCCGGATCACCCAGAGAGATTTGACTCCCAGCTCCAGGTGTTGGGTAGAGAGGCTCTGACTGGCCGCTGTTACTGGGAGGTAGAGAGGGAAGGACGTGTTGATATAGGAGTGACATACAGAGGAATCACAAGGAGAGGATGGGGTGTTGACAGCGAGCTTGGATGGAACAACAAGTCCTGGATTCTTCATTGTGATGATGGTGGTTACTATGCCCGGTACAACGGTAGCGATACAGTCCTCCCTCCCCCCCCCGCTGGCTCCACCAGAGTAGCAGTGTATCTGGACCGGCCTGCTGGCTCTCTGTCCTTCTACAGAGTGTCCCCAGGTGGAGGAGGGTCCTCTGACACACCTCCACACCTTCTGGTCCTCTTTCACCCAGGAGGACCTCCTCCCTGGGGTCGGGGTATGGGGGGGGAGGGGGTCCTCAGCGTCTCTGTGTCGGTTGTAGAGACACACACACACACACACACACACACACACACACACACACACACACACACACACACACACACACACACACACACACACGAAGGGTGCGTGTGTGTGTGTGTGTGTTTGCATGTGGGGGGGTCTTATTCCGATGAAGTACTTGCCAATGGGGGCTGCTACTTACTACAGGTAACACTTTGCTGATGTCACGCATTATAGTGAAACAGCATGCAATTAATAGTTTAACATATTAACCAAAAATCATAAAACATACGTTTTCTCATTCTCATTTCTGTAGTAGTTAGCTCACATTTTTCTTTCAATCACATAGTATGATGTCAGATTGTTGCATTTTGGATGGATAATCTTTTTGTGAATGTAGTCTAATGCAAGGCTCCATGTTTCATTCAAAGTTGAACAGTATTGTGGATTTCGTTTTATGTAAATATATTTGACATAGCCCTTTCTATAGTATTAATACTGTATGTAAAATAACATTTTGTTTGAATTACCGTTGCATTTTTTATTCATGTGAATGGAGTCTGATGTAAGGCCCCATGTTTAATTTTTAGTTTTAAATTTAGGTTAAATTCATTGATTTAGTATTATGTTAAATTTCACATTGTCTGTAGGGATATAGTCTGGATACTACTATGTAAGATCGTATGTAAGATTACACAATACAGTGTAGTTTGAACAAGGGTAATACATTATTTAAAATAAAGACGACATATAACACATCTTGTTCCATGTGCCCTTTTTTGAATCAGAGCCCCTGCCCCTCAAATGTTCTCTGCACAGCCCTGCCCCCTTCATGGCGGTCAACAGGTGGCTTCCTTCCTCCTTCACAGGTCTTTCATGTTATCCCGCCTCCACCTCCATGACGTCATGGAGGACTCCGAGTCCATCTGCTCCCCCTGCTGGTCGATGGTCATACTGCAGCTCAATCAGGATCCCTGACAATATATTGCTTGAATTTTCCGATGGTAACCTTTCTTTCTGTTTTCTTTTTTAACAATCTGTCTGTCTGTTGTTTTATTGTGTTTGGAGGTTCGTCATCAAGGAATAATCTTTATTTTCGATTTTTACGAGCTGTAGTGGAGGACACGTGACCCTAGGGGGGAGTAAGGAAGCATACAAGTTATTCTTTGAACTTTCATAATGGCGTCATTAAAATTACATTTAGATTAACATCAGACAAGCTCTTAGAAATCATACGTTTCATGATATGATTCAAAGGTATACAGATGCAGTATTGCAAGGTGGTTCAACGACTGTGAAACGAGCCAGTCAACTATTAAGATGCAACTTGGTCTACTGGGAAAAACTACTGAAATATAAATACACACCGTGCATTAGACCCCGTCCACATAGAAACGATTTCTTTGTGAAAACGCAGAATTCTTGTGCGTTTGGGCCGACCGTCCAGGCGGGACTACTAAGAAAACGTCTGTTTATAGATGTTATAGTGCTAGGGAACCACTTTCGTAACTATTAACTCACTTTAGTTTACTACTTATTTGTGCCCATCAGTTTATGTGTCTCCAAGATGAACCGAAAAGTATCTCACACACACACACACACACACACACAATCCTACATCTGTGTGAACTCCTGGGTGTCAGTTTGGTTTGAAATGTGCTGGGGACAGAGACATTCGGAAGTGCATTTTCAGAAGTACTTTTTTCTCTCTTTAGTGCCGGTAATGAAAGGTTCTGAACGACGGCATACCCACGTAGCTAATTACTAAGGAATAAAATGTAGACAAAATCTGGCACGTTTTATGAAGAAAACGTTTCCAAAAAACATCGGACATTTGACCCACTATGTTCTGCTCCATGCATCCAATGGTGACAACGTGACATGACATGGCTAAGCTACCAACTTAAACCAGAGGAGCTAGGAAAGGAAATAAACTGCGTGTTTAAGTTCAGAAGGGCCAAACGTGTGGCTACACACAGCACTACAAAAGTCAAGATTGAAAAAGAAAAATATTTGTTGCACAGCTGAAGCCTATGTAACCTTGTAGACAATTGGGCCCTGTTTATTATAATTATTATTTATTATCATTTACTATCATTATTTTATTTCCATATGATATATACTTATTTCTCGATTTCCCCTTTCTGTACCATTCCCTGCATTCACATATTGTTTACCTGTTGGTTAATTAAGCTGTCCATTAGTGATTGAGTATACTGGAGTCTAATTGGCTGTATCTAATGATGCAGACCTACGATTGGGTAGAGGGAAGTAAGGCCCGCCTTTTCACGTAGCTTCGTCGATGCGCAGCCACACACGAGCAGACGAGAGACAAGCAGCGAAAACTAGTAGAAGTCGTAAAACTAGTATAACTGTAGAAACTGTGTTTATAAAACTATATAAAGCAGTGGAAGTGGAAGTTGAAGGAAACGGAACCGAAGTGAGACCGAATTGATGAGCGTCGGGAGTTTTATTATTTTCGGCGGAGTCTTGGTGAGTTCACAGCGCTAATGCTAACGCTAATCGCTAACCATGCCATGTCTTAACACGAGGCACTGTAGGAAGCATGTGAACCTGACTGTTGTGTATTTTACTTTTGTGGTGTTTTTTATGTTTATCATTTGAGCATGTATGTTCTGTATGCACTTAATTTAATGTTCAGGTGTAGCCTGTAATATGTGTTTATGTTAACAAATGGTTAAGAAGTGAAGTAATGAATAACTAAATATATAACTCATATTTAGTCAAACGATTACATTTAGAATACATTTAATATGGAAAAAAGCTGTGCAGTTAAAGAAGATAATTAATTCATATTACTACTATGTTTTGATATCTATAATGGCCATGAGAGTAATAGCCTGTTCTCATATAGGCTAGGTTTTTTGGAATCCCTTGAAACCGTTGAGAGATTGGATCGAATTCCCCTTGACGAAGGGGTGGCGAGCTAGTGATGAAAACACCTCCTTATCCCAAGGAGTGGATCGGATGACCTGTATGAGAAGCATCACCTCCCATCAGGTGAACACGTTCTGAAGCGCACACGTGACCATTGACTAACTTTTTGACTTACGACCTGACATTTTGACTTGAAGTACATTGAACCAAAGAACACTTGCAAGGATTTTATTTTTTTTTTATTTTATTTTTCCTTATGGACATTCCTCAGCCATTTATTGATGTTTAAAATAAATTGTTTTGAATTGTTCTAATGTTACCGGATATTGATTATTATTGAAAATTGAATATTACTGATTGCACTTGAATCTATTTTATTTTTCTAAAAGCCAATACAATTCATCTAAACGTAATCAATGGCTCCAGTTGATCATTGTGTGTCCTTTTATTCTTCCCTCCGTACGAACCTGGTAACTAGCCCACATCTGAATATATTCTATTGCCCATTGGGGTTACACCTACATCAGGCATTCTGACCAAAACTCATGCACTCCCCCCACAATTGTTCCAGAATTCAAGCAAAGCAAGAATGACCAAAGGTCACTTTGTGTCAATAAGAGACTGACTCCACCGAATATTAATTGCAAGTTAAAACAGCCGACCACTTGAGTTCATCCACAAGTAGATGAACTAACCTGGGCTCTGGGCTTGGTGTGATCTCTATGGTTTATAGGTTCAAGCACAACCACCAGATATGTGACGACAGACTGTAACCTAATGTGTGTGTTTCTGTGTGTGCTTATGTCATCTTTGAATGAAATTAAATACTCACAAGAAACTCAACAAAAATATGAACCCGTAAAGCCTACAAAAAAAGGTGGGCGTGTCCAGCTAGATGTGTGCTGGATAGATCAGTCCACCAGCCCACCCAGTGGACTGTAGCAAACGTTGCTCATCTATCCGCCACACATCTAGGGGGACACGCCCACCTGTGATGTCAGAAGCGGCACATTTTCAAAACGTCTTGTAACGGCTAATCACACTCACACCTGGTGGTATAATACGTCCCCTTTAAATAAACCAGACGGGAAGCTTCCCAATGGCGTGGTCTTTGTTTGGGAGGAAATAGAATTGCAGTGTTGGAATATGATGGCCTTCCATCTTGTTGGTCGTTGTAATCTTTGATTCGTTATATTAGTGCTGATTTGAGCCGACCGTTGGTTTCCCTGCGTCGGTGGGGAGGAGCACGTCTGTTCTCCTTCCTCCCAGCGACTGGAGCCCCAACATGCGGCTCAGTGGAGGAGCCTCCCACGCGGCTCAGTGGAGGAGACGGTGACAACACGGAGGAGACGACAAGCTGCTGATGGTCTGAATTTACTGCCTTCTATCAGGACTGGCAGAGCAGAAAGACAAGATACAAACTATGTGTATGTATATATTTATATAGATATATTTGAATGTGTCCTGTCTGGCTGTGATTTTATGTTTCCTTTTCAATAGCAGATTCCTGCACATGTTAAATATCGTATCTCTGGTGGTCCCGAGGATTAGATAATTCCTGATAATGGACACCTCGTCGGGCATTATCCCTTACATATGATGAACTGTATTTACTGTTTTGTAGCATCTCAATATTATATGTATTCATTGTTACATTGGGACTAATGTTTAAAAACTACTGTTAAAAAAAACTAAAAAACGTATTTTATATCAGTTTAATAATGTGTTTTCGACACGGAAGCGGGATGCGTGAGGGATCATCCCCCAGAGACCGGGACAGGTGTGCTTAGTGAAGGTTTCGTATAATTTCATTAATTAATTAAGGGCGCCACCAGAGGGCACCCCTGACACATTTGCGATCGCCTAGGTCCTTTTTTTTTTCTTCCTCCATGGGCCCCTGACGCCGTCTGGGCCCCGGTGCAATGCACCGGTTGCAACGACGATATTTACGCCACTGCTTATATCCCCGATGCCACGCCCACAATCAGTCTGCGGCGGAAACAAACAGCCTGTTGAGGAGAATCAGGAGCGGAGAAGAGCGCAGCTGCGCAGGTACAATATCTGCCCCGAATGACCTAACTGTGTGTGCATGTCTGTTTGTGCCACCTTGGCTCCTGTCTGAATGGCTGCCTGTTAAGGGTGTTACAAGATAAGAAGGAAGAAACACGCGAAGAATCCAAGACAACAACCCAACACACTGCTGTTGTGTAAACAACTCAATTGCAACAACAAGAAAGAATTCAGTTTAGCTAATTCACTATTTAAATGATGATATTTTTACTGTAATGTATCATTGCAAGAGTCTTTATATTTACTGTTAAATTGCATCCTTTTGTGGGACTACTGCGTGGTTCTAAAAACCGGCCCATATATCATTTCAATCTAAAAACCTGTGTGTACAGGGTGTAACAAGATATCACTGAGTGTGTGTGTGTGTGTGTGTCTGTGTGTGTGTGTGTCTTGGCCCTTATCTAAATACCTGCCATTAAAGGGTGTAAAATGAGGAAGAATAAAAAACACAAGAAGAATCTGACCCAACGAGATTCTCTTGACTAATTTAAGAGAAATGAAGAAAGAAAACCCCCCTGCTATTATAGAATCACAAACCAGTACAGCATGCTAACCCTTACTGAGTACTCTGTGCTCTGAGTACTCTGCAGACTGAATACTCTGCTCTGAGTACTCTACACTCCAAGTACTCTGCACTCTGAGTATCTTGTACTCTGAGTATCTTGTACTCTGAGGTAACTTCTCAGTACTCTGCTCTTCTGAAAAGAGAAATCATCGCTCTATTGCAGGGATGGGCAACTGGCGACCCACGGGCCGCATGCGGCCCGCGGGTCGAATTTGTGCGGCCCGCGAGTTCATTTGTATATATTACTGGTTTTTCAGTCGTCATTTGAACCAAACTGTAATTAATTATGTCAGCCGCTAGATGGCGCTCCCCGAAAATGTAAAGGTATGTAGCCAAGTGGATGGTCTTGGAATTACCACGTCGACCTCACCACCTCTTTTAGCGGGATTTACAAAAAAAAAGAATTTTACAAACATGAGCGCTCAAAAAAGAAAACTAGAAGGAGAAAATCGCGTTTTCCAGCCAAGATGGGAAAAAGATTATCTTTTTACAGATTGCAAAGGAAAACCCATGTGTTTAGTGTGCTTGGAAACAAAATCGGCAATGAAGGATTTTAACTTGAGCCGCCACTACAACGCCACGCACAAAGAAAAGTATGACAAGTACACCGGAGCTGCCAGAGCCGCTATCGTTGCTGATCTCAAGCGAAAAATACACCGTCAGCAAAGCTTTTTTACCAAAGCCACGACCACACAGGAATCGTCACTGAAAGCATCTTATGTTGTTTCCCTTGAGCTTGCTAAAGCAAAGAAGCCCCTGTCAGATGGTGAAATGGTGAAGCGATGTGCAGTTGAGATGGCGAAAGCTTTTGGAGACGACAACATGGCTAAGAACTTTGAAACGGTCTCTCTGTCCCGACGCACAGTGACCAGAAGAATTTTTGGTATTCAAAATCATGTCGAGGGAAAGCTCAGGGAAATCATGAACGACTGCAAGTACTTTTCCTTAGCGCTAGATGAGAGTACAGATGTGATGGATGTAAGCCAGCTCCTCATCTACACACGAGCAGTAAACAGTTCATTTGAAGTGCATGAGGAGTTATTGAAACTGTCTTTGCATGACACTACCAAAGGACAGGACATTTTCAACGCTGTTGAAAGTGTTGTGAGTGAGCACGGAGGCTTTGACAAGCTATCAGCTGTTGTTGCTGACGGTGCGCCATCAATGCAAGGAAGACGCACTGGATTCGCCGGGCTTCTCAGACAGAGTGGCGTTGACTGTCCAATACTGCACTGCATCATACATCAGGTTGGTAACGTTATTTTCAGCTATTGTTATCGGTGATAAATAGGGCTGCCCCCAACTAAAAACTTTCCTAGTCGTTGCCACTTTATTCCGGTTATCGACGAATGGTTTGCGGTGCTGTCAGAGATCGGCGGCGGAGGCAGGCACGGAGCGGCCGGGCAAACGCTTTTACTAATGATCCGTTATTTTCTGACTGAACAGCCTCCTGGAAATTATATTTTATCATTCATAAAATTATAAACTAACGAAACTCGTTAAAGCAAGTCATTTGGTGCTTTAAAAGTCGACTTCTCTTCCCGTCCTTTCTGGTCGACTAACGTTTGTTCGCCTGTGAGGCAGCCCTAATTATCAATGTGTTTGTCTTAGTGAGATTTAAAAATAAATATTGACTACAATGTTGGTGAATCCAATTTATTTTATATTGCAGGAGGCCCTCTGTGCCGAGTCTATGAACTTCAGCCATGTCATGGATTTAGTAACGAAAGTTACCAATCTCATTCGAGGAGGAAACAGGTCTCTTAATCATCGGAAGTTTTTAGCCTTTTTGGATGAAGTGTGCGCTGCGTACGGGGATTTACAGATGCATACGGAGATAAGGTAGATGAGCCGCGGGAAATGCTTGGAGAGGTTTTTTGCGCTGCCCTCTGAAATCCCTGTATTTCTCGAGGAGAGCATACGATGTGACACCAGTGCGTACTGCAGTCAACTCAGGGACACTGATTTTCTCTGTGACATGGCCTTCCTTGCAGACATCACATCTCCTCTCAATCGCCTGAATTTGCAGTTGCAGGGAAGAGGCCAAACTGTGTCGGATCTGTATGCACACATGAACGCGTATAATGCTAAACTAGCCTTGGTTAAAGAAGGCTTCCAATCCGACCGTCCGAATTTGGCACACTTCCCCTCATGTGAAGAGATGCGCAAAGATGCTCCCGAATGCGAGGAAACCATGCAAACCAAGTACAAAGCAGAAATCGAAAAACTGCAGCAGCAGTTTAAGAGCCGCTTCCAAGACTTCTACGCCATGCAGCCACGCATCGCGTTGTTCACTGACCCACTCTCTGCTGCTGTCAGCGAGCAGCCCCCTGAGCTGCAGCTTGAACTGTGCGAACAACAGGCAGACCCGTTTTTCCAAGCAATTTTTGGAGACTGCTACCAGAGTCCCGATTTCCAATCCTCAGGGATTTTGCACTTTCGATGGCCAGCATGTTTGGGAGCACTTACATCTGCGAGAGCAACTTCTCAATGATGAAGCACATCAAGTCCAAAGAACGAAACCGACTGACCGATGAGACACTCTTCCAGCTCATGCAGATTGGATGCACCAATATTGAGATTGACATTCAGTCTATTGTGCGCCAGCAGGAGAGGCCACAAGTGTCTCATTAAGACAGGATTTTACAGAGGTAACAATTTTAGAAATATCATTTGAAAAGAAAAGAATTGCCCTATTAGAGATAGATATGTTTTGGTTTTTGCAGCAATATTAGATAATTGTTTGAGACCCCATTGCACTGAAATAATATATTCAAAGAATGTGGATTTTTTCTTTATGTGTAAAGTTCACAACTCACCCATGGTGAAATGTTGATTTTTCTTATGAAAATATAAATGTTATTGTTGGAATATGGATTGTTCTTAAAAAATAAATATGCAAATTGAAATGTTAGCCCACTAGTGAGCCTTGTTTGGGTCATGTGTTCCTGACTGAAAGAGCCAAATTGTCTGTAATGTTTGAAAATTGGTAACAGAGGCAGAGGAGGCCTTTTCTACTTGATGTGCTTCTATTCAAGACATTATCGGTCTCTATTGATAACATGGTATCTGTGTTCCTGTTGGTTCTGCTGTAGAGAAGCAGCTGACTCAGTGACTGAGAGTCTGTACAGGCTGGTTGAACCATCGAGTGTCTCTTGGTTTTTCTCTGAGCTTCTACGCATCACAGCTCCCTGTCCAAAGTTCATATTTGAATAAAGTTATTATTTTTGGATCAGCTGCTTTTGCATGTTAGTCTGGGAGGAGTATGAACTGGTCCGACTGGTTGGTTCATCATTTCCTTGTTATGAGTCGGTTTGGTGTGGCTCACTTCATCACAGCAGGAAGACGACTAAGGTACTGTAGTCCCCTTTGATCCTTGATAGATCAAAAATATAAATAACTTTGAATGTCATCAATAGGGTGAGGGTTAGCTTCCTGTAAAACCACATGGTTAAAAATGTTATTCAATGTATGGATGCATTGCTATTTGTCAAAATTAATATAGAATTTCTTTGAAGATTCCTGCTCTGTAGAATGCTACCTGTTAGACTGTGGACATTGGGTATCGAACCCAGAACCTTCTAGCCTGGAGTCAAGCGTCAGGTTGAGGTTATACTGACTGTTTCCTCTGATTTCGGATTTGTTCTTAATCACAAGTGTCTTGTGGTGACTTTAAAGGTAGTTAGGACAGAATGGACAGTTGTTATATTGGTAGTGCGGTATTATGATTACAATATTTAGACAGTAAGACGGCCATCTTGGTTAGTGAAGGTGTTTAGACGTCATCTTGTACTGGGTCTTGTTCTCTGTGGGCCTGCATCATTCGGCAGTAGTGTAGGTCTACTCTATATCTGAGAGCATCACTCGTGTGAGAGGGACATGACCTCGAGGGGAATT
This sequence comes from Pollachius pollachius, assembly GCF_949987615.1. Classification (NCBI taxonomy): domain Eukaryota; kingdom Metazoa; phylum Chordata; class Actinopteri; order Gadiformes; family Gadidae; genus Pollachius; species Pollachius pollachius. The sequence continues at coordinate 175,345 of NW_027641692.1, read as the reverse complement.
AACACTGCCGCCACCGCCTCAACACATAGGTCACTGGTGACTGGTTCGTGTTCTTCAGCTCAGCCAATCCCACTGACATCCTCTCACCAGCAAGTAGTGCTGTGGTGCACCTTTTCGAGCGTTTCAAAATGGAGCTTGTGTCAAATCATTTGGTTTACTACTACCAAGACGTTTAAATGGTTCACTTACACTTGAAGCTAAATGTTCCACTTTAATACAGCTGGAGTTGATTGAAGCACAGACTGCAGCAGAGTAGACCGTTTGCGATATTTTAAAGCAGGGGTGTCAAATTCAAACTTACTGAGGGCCATGTGGAGGGCTGTGAATTAAACCAGGGGCCAGACAGTTTTTCCATGTGCGTGGGTAATTCTTATCAGCATAACTGATTAATAAAGCAAAATAGTATTTATCAAGTGCTGAACAATGTTTTGTAGTGATAACTGCACAATTAAATAAACCAGATTTGCATCACAGTACTTTTGTCTTTAACAAAACAAAAAAGATATTTTTTACCAGCAAAACTGATTACAAAAGGAAAATAGTATTTATCAAATGCTGAACTATTTTTTGCATAAAATAACTTCTCAATTAAACAAAACACACTTGCTATTTAGTTAAACTCTTACCAGACACTCTGCACCTTTTCTTAGAAATGATCTCGTCTATTCTAAGCTTAATGTCATTTGCTATGGCCACTTTCAATATCGAGACCAGATGCTGGTCTATGAGGCGGGATCTGTGGGATGTCTTGTTCAGTTCATTACGGAGAACATCTGTTCGCACGAGTAGGTGCTTCCAAACAGACATGATGCGTGCAGCCTGAAGGCGACCTGTGGCATTGATTCAGGGAGTAGAGGTGCAAACTCAGCAGCCCCAACTGACTGGTACTGGGTCTTTGGAGCACCGTTACATTGCAATTCAATGAGTTCCAACTGCAAGTGCTCAGGTGCAGTGTCAACATCAATTGCAAATGGATTTGCGAACAGATAAAGGTTGAATTTCTGTGATTCAAAATCAGCAAATCTCCTGCTGAATTCCGATTTGAGTGTGTTCAGTTTGTCAGCATACACTTTGGTCGGGAATGGGATGGTGACTGTGTCGATGACTGACTGGAAAGTAGGAAAATGAGCCAAGTTGCCTTGGCGCATCTGGCCCTTCCATAGACCCAGTTTCATTTGAAACGCCTTTACTGAGTCTCGCATTTCAGTGATCAGCTGCTTTCGACCCTGGAGTTTTACATTCAGGGCATTGAGGTGCTCCGTTACGTCACACATAAACGCCAAGTCGCTCAGCCACTTTCCATCCTCAAGCTCGGGGATGACCTTTTGTTTGCCTTCCATGAAACGAGCGATCTCAACGCGGGTATCATAAAATCTTTGCAACACTTTCCCCCGACTCAACCAGCGCACCTCCGTGTGGTATGGCACATCTTCGTAGTTTTCCTCCTCTAAAAGTGCCCTTAAATGCCGGTGATTCAATCCCCGTGAACGAATAAAGTTCACCGTTTTGGTTACAACTGTCATTACATGTCCCATGCCCAACACCTTTCCACAGAGGGCTTCCTGGTGGATGATGCAGCGGTAGGCTGTCAAGTTTCCTCCCGTGTGCCCCATCTTCTCTCGAACCAAACCAACCAAACCACGGACCTCCCCGCACATCGCAGGTGCACCATCCGTTGTCAGCCCAACATGTTTATTCCACTGCAATTCTGTTTGGTTGATGCACCGTTCCACTTGTGTGAAAATGTCCTGTCCAGTAGTTGTCCCGTAAATCGATTTTAAATCCAAAAGTTCCTCAGTGACGGAAAACTGAGCATCCACCCCCCGGATGAATATTGAATTCTGGGCAGTGTCCGTCCTGTCTGTACTCTCATCTGCAGCCAACGAATACGAAACAAATTCCTTGGCTTTAGTTTTTAGCCGGATCTGTAGGTCGGAGGCCAGCTCATCCACCCGATTAGCCACGGTATTTCGGGAGAGGCTGATATCTGCAAATGCCTGCTTCTTGTCGGGGCATACAACATCGCATACCTTTTCAATGCAATTTTTTATAAACTCTCCCTCTGTGAACGGCTTGCATGCTCTTGCTATTTCCTCCGCTATTATAAAGCTTGCCTTCACAGCTCCCTCAGACTGACTGTTGATGTGAGTAAACATGTTTTGCTGTTGTTGAAGGTTGCATTTTAATTCTTTGACTTTTTGCAGCTGCTGTTCCATGTCCATGTTTCCATAATGCTCATGCTTCGTTTCAAAATGCCTCTGAAGGTTATACTCTTTGAAAACTGCCAATGCCTCTTGACATACGAGACACATTGTCTTTTTTTTTTAATTCACAAAATAAATATTCTGTTTCCCATCTTCCTTGAAATTGTCGATATTCATTGTCCACTTTTCTTTTTGGGCCATTGTTTATGCTAGCTAGCTAACTTTGGAAAGGCAGATAGCATTTACGTTGTTTGTATTCTCTCTGCGTGAGAGTGAGAGTGTAGCGCGGGAGTGGAGCATGGCGGCGGAGCGCTGCAGCGCCTCCTGTGTTTCAATGTTGTATTGTCATGGACGTAAGTTTAAACACCAGCGCACGGGCCACATTAGATTGATTGTCAGAATTTATTGGCGGGCCTGGTTAAAAGTCGTGGATGGGCATGTCTGGCCCGCGGGCCTTGATATTGACATATGTGTTTTAAAGGGTAGGATGTTAAATGTGGCAAAGGCGAAGATCTGTGTGTGTGTGTGTGTGTGTGTGTGTGTGTGTGTGTGTGTGTGTGTCTTGGCCCTTATCTGAATACCTGCCAGCAAAGGGTGTAACATGAGGAAGAAAAAAAAGACAAAAAGAATCCAACCCAACGAGATTCTCTTGAAGACTCATTTAAGAGAAATGAATAAAGGAAATCCCCCTGCTATTATAGAATCACAAGCCAGTACAGCATGCTAACCCTTACTGAGTACTCTGTACTCTGAGTACTCTGCAGACTGAGTACTCTGAGTACACTGCACTCTAAGTACTCTGTACTCTGAGTATCTTGTACTATGAGGAAGCTCTACTCAGTACTCTTCTATTCCTAAAAGAGAAATCATCCATCTATTGTATAGATTCTACTGATTCATACGTTCACATGGAGGCAAATGTCTTCAAAGGATGGAGGGGGATTGTACATGGAGGTGTTCAGCAGAAACAGGGCAGAGGAGGCCTTTTCTACTTGATGTGCTTCTATTCAAGACATTACCGGTCTCTTTATTGATAACATGGTATCTGTGTTCCTGTTGGTTCTGCTGTAGAGAAGCAGCTGACTCAGTGACTGAGTGTCTCTACAGGCTGGTTGAACCATCAAGTGTCTCTTGGTTTTTCTCTGAGATTCTACGCATCACAGCTCCCTGTCCAAAGTTCATATTTGAATAAAGTTATTATTCTTGGATCAGCAGCCTTAGCATGTTAGTCTGGGAGGAGTATGAACTGGGAGGGGAACTGGTCCGACTGGTAGGGTGACCAGATGTCCCGCTTTGTGCGGGACAGTCCCGCATTTCCATGACTTTGAACGCGTCCCGCAAATTGAGACGTTGTCCCGCATTGTTATTGACAGTCAGACTCGATTTCTTTTTTTTTTTGGAAATGCGTGATTTATCATCTAGCATTTATCAAATAGCTGCGTGCGGAGACAGCAGGGCTGTCATCAGGGAGCGGGCGGGGTGTTTGATCATGTCAATGAAACTTGGTCTCGGACGCAGGTTTAGGGCACGCCCACCACCAAGAAGCAATGCAAGGGCGATCCTAGTCAATCGCCTAGGGCGGCAAATGCGTTGAAGGCGCCCTCTGGTGGCGGCCTTAATTAATTATGAAATATAGGGTTAGGGTTATTTCGCTTGTTTTATTTCGCTAAATAAGCGAAATAAAACACGTTTATCAAATATGTTTTTAAATAGAACGGACAAGGGGGGAACGGGGGATTATCTGTTATTGCGGACTGAAACCCCCACTGAAGGTCCCAGGTCGCCTCCTCTCCCCCCCCCACTTTGTCCCGCATTGTCCCGCACAAACGTAGTCTTTGTCCCATTTCTGGTGAATTGGGATCTGTTAGACTGTCAGCATTGGGGATCGAACCGTGAACCTTCCAGCCTGGAGTCAAGCGTCAGGTTGAGGTTATACTGTTTCCTCTGATTTAGGATTTGTTCTTAATCACAAGTGTGTTATGGTGACTTTAAAGGTAGTTAGGACAGAATGGACAGTTGTTATATTTGTAGTGAGGTATTATGATTATAATATTTAGACAGTCAGACGGTCATCTTGGTTAGTGAAGGTGTTTAGACGTCATCTTGTACTGGGTCTTGTTCTCTGTGGGCCTGCATCATTCGGCAGTAGTGTAGGTCTACTCTATATCTGAGAGCATAACTCGTGTGAGAGGGACATGACCTCGAGGGCAGTGGCGTTTCTACATTAGGGGCAGGTGGGGCAGTGCCCCACCAGACCCACGAGATGACGCTGTTGAGCAGAAGGCTCAATCCATTCCTACTTCGTGGCAAACTATATATATATTTTTATATGCAAAGTAGCATACATATTTGTGTGAATAAACTTGACTCACAAGCATTATTGCCTTGTTTTGTAGTAATTTGATTCGTGTGTTCTACTGCCTGTGTGCTTGCTTGAATGAACGTTATGTCTGTATTTCCGTTTCCTGTTTCCGGAGGGGCAAAGACCCACGCTGCCCCACCGTTACCATAGAAACACCAATGAGCGCGAACCACACCGGCCAAAGTTAACATTGAGGCTAGGGGCAATTTCAAATTTGCCCCTAGACGTTAACTGCGTAATCTACGTATTCTACGTAATGTAGACTGGGATAATGCGAAACCCGCGAGAACTCTACCCCGAGACTAAGCAAAAAAAACATACAGTGAGAGTGAGATCAGGAGTTACAGGAGATTTACAGAAGAGTTCGCTATCGGTAGATTTTACACAATTTTGAAAGAGTTTTTTAATTAATGAATACCAATGAATAACGTAGATTATTTGGTGAGGGTACAATTCAGCACATTGCCGCAGGAAGAAAAATTAGAAATAAAACGTTTGGGACCACACAGACCAGACGACTTCATTCTGAACCAGCCTGGTGAGAAAACGAACCGAAATTTCAAGATGGAGTGGTTTGAAACAAAGACATGGCTAACTGCGAGCACAACAAAAAGAGCACTGTTTTGCTTTCCATGCCTTCTTTTTGGAAATACCACTAACGCAGACTCAGTTTGGACCACTGATGGCTTTAAAGACCTGAAGCATCTGCCGGAAAGAACGGTAAAGCATGAAAGTAGCAAAGCTCATATCAATTGCGCCATGAAATTGGGACTATTGGGACGGGTCAACATCATGGCACAGCTGGACAGTGCTTATCAGCGGAGCATTTTAGAGCACAACAAGCAGGCGGAGGAAAACCAATATGTACTGGGGAGACTGATATCGTGCCTAAAGCTGTGTGGGAAGTGTGAACTGGGTCTGCGTGGTCACGATGAGTCAGCCGACTCTGTAAACCCAGGCATTTTTAGGTGCATTTTTGAAACGATGTGCGAGGGCGACACCAGGCTGAGACGTCACTACGATTCGGAGCCTACGTTCAAGGGGACATCAAGCACCATTCAGAACAAACTCCTGGATTGCATGTTTGAGGTCTACAGGTTTGAGATGGCCAAGCAATTGCGGGACACCCAGTTTGTAGCTGTCCAGGCGGATGAGACCACTGATGCCTCATGCAAATCGCAAATGGTCATAGTCCTGAGATACATGGTGGACAGCAGCGTCACAGAGCGGTTTCTTGAGTTCATTGAAGTGAAGGACAAAACTGCCATTGGCCTTTCTACTGCTATGAAACATGTCCTCGACCCACTGGGACTGACTGACAAGCTCATAGCCCAAACCTATGACGGGGCAGCGGTTATGCGTGGCAGTGTAGGCGGCGTGCAAGTACTTATTAAGGAAAGCTACAAAAACGCAATATTTGTACATTGCTACGCACACCAGCTGAACCCAACTCTGCAGCAAGTATGTGCATCCAGGATCAGTGAGCTGAAGGTGTTCTTTGCTGATCTGTCTGGATTTGCCACGTTCTTCTCCACCTCACCGAAAAGAACGGCTGCTCTGGCAGAGACATCGGACAGGCGGATCCCGCGGCCACCCGGCACCCGATGGAATTTTAAAAGCAGGACCGTGAATGTGGTATGGGAAACTCGCGAAGATATACTGGAGTGTCTGGATAACATTCGCACTAAACCAGGATGGGACAAGGTGTCCATCAGCGAGGCATTCGGCCTCTCCATCCACCTGCGGGACCGTACGTTTCTCCAGCTGCTGGAGTTCTTTGCCAGAGTTATGCCAGAAGTGGATATTTTGTATGGCATACTACAGAAAAGAGAGATTGACGCATCTGGGGTGAATCGTGCAGTGGAGAATTTCAAAGTGCACGTGAAAGAAATCAGAGAGAAAGCAGATGAGATTAGTAACCAAGCCAGTGAGGAGCCAGGCACATCAAAGCGCAGGAAAACAAATACGCCTGCCGTGATCAAGGAGGCCTGTGATACGATGATTGCGCAAGTGGAGGACCGGTTCTCACAGAGTGACCATCTTATTGCCGCACAACTGGTGGACTGCACACTGTTCCCAAAGTTTGTTAAGTCATTCCCGGAGGCCCAACTCGCCTGTGCTATCAAGCTCTGGCCCACAGCTCTGATGAACGAGGGGAAGCTGCAAACTGAGCTGACTCTTTTTTACGGACACACTGAGCTGCACACAGGGAAATCTGCACTGTTGCTGTTCAAGGCCATTCACGACAACAACCTGCAAGAGGCCTTGTCTGAAACCTGCACTCTACTCAGCATCATCATCACAACCCCCATGACGTCTGCGGAGTCTGAGAGGAACTTTTCAACGCTGAAAAGGATAAAGACTTTCACTAGGAACACGATGGGACAGAAGAGACTGAACGCCCTCTCCATGCTTTCTATTGAAAACACCTTCATTAATGGACTGCTGGATTTTAACGACAAAGTTATCGAGAGGTTTGCTCAAGCAAAGAACCGTTGAGCCAACTTCCTTTTTAAGTGATCGGCATTGGTGAGTATAAATTATGGAAGTTATTGAAGCTATGTGTCTGTCTAATTGTTTTACTTTAATGCTATATTATAGTGCGTACCATGTTGAAGCTCTGAGATTCTTTGGAACGAATAGTGCGTTTAAAATATAATGCAATATTATTATTATTATAGGCAACATCTTTGTGTCTTACTGAGCGCTAAAGCATGTGAAATGTATTTGAAATAGGATGTCTGCTCCCTGCTGGCACTCAAAATGCAGCCCATAGTATACCTGACTGGTCTATATACGTAGGCCTACTGTTATAATAATCAGCTACCTCTATTTTTGTGACGTAATATGACGTCATATAAATTTGCCCCACCAGAAATTTCAGGCTAAAATCGCCACTGCTCGAGGGGAATTAACACTGCCGCCACCGCCTCAACACATAGGTCACTGGTGACTGGTTCGTGTTCTTCAGCTCAGCCAATCCCACTGACATCCTCTCACCAGCAGGTGGTGCTGTGGTGCACCGTTTTGAGCGTTTCAAAATGGAGCTTGTGTCAAATCATTTGGTTTACTACTACCAAGACGTTTAAATGGTTCACTTACACTTAAGCTAAACGTTCTACTTTACTACAGCTGGAGTTGATTGAATCACAGACTGCAGCAGAGTAGACCTTTTGCAATATTTTAAAGGGTAGGATGTTAAACGTGGCAAAGACGAAGATTTGTGTGTGTGTGTGTGTGTGCGTGTGTGTGTGTGTGTGTGTGTGTGTGTGTCTTGCCCCTTATCTGAATACCTGCCAGCAAAGGGTGTAACATGAGGAAGGAAAAAAGACAATAAGAATCCAACCCAACGAGATTCTCTTGAAGACTCATTTAAGAGAAATTGATAAAGAAAATCCCCCTGCTATTATAGCATCAAACGCCAGTACAACATGCTAACCCTTACTGAGTACTCTGTACTCTGAATACTCTTCACTCTGAGTACTCTGTACTGTGAGTTCTCTGCACTCTGAGTACTCTGCACTCTGAGTATCTTGTACTCTGAGTATCTTGTAATCTTGTAATATGATATTTTAGTATAGTTACGCCATTAAAAATGTTTATGTGAACACTTTTAGAGAGAAATGTGCATTTTACTTTCATAATCTTCGCTCTGTGAATGTGAAGGAAGTTTGCGAAGAATATTTCAGTTCTCGACAGAAATATAATAACATGGTTGCTATGATGGTTGCTATGATGGTTGCTATTATGTTATTTTATGTAACCGTGTAATGATGTTATTTTATTTAACAACTTGAATGGGAGCCAGGAGGTGTCTTGCTTCGCCCTGAAGGAAAAAAATAAAATACTTTCACAGTCGGAAGTCGGGAAAGCCCATGAAGTGTTCGGAGCGTTCCACAGCATTGAGAAGAGCCGTGTAATATATATATATATGGAAGGTCAAATGCTCAGATACAGATCTTTTTATAACGATAATTTAATAAAGCTATGGTCTACTTATAATATAATTAAATAGTTGTTTATTTATATATATATATAATCCATATTTTAATATTTAATTGATTAAATACAAAAACGGCTTTAAGCATGTGACATGCCTACGTTTTTTTGGGCTTTTCTTTTCAATGGCCCTGCTTCAACGTCACGTGACTCTCATGGTTGCTATGGAGCGGTGAAGCAACGCCCCTTCCGGTAGAGCCCATGGGACCTATGAGATCGTAAAATATGAATGGGTTTCAATGGAGAGAAATTAATTATTTTCTGGTCCCAGTCTTTATATGCCCCAGATTACACAATGACAAAGACTATAAGTCTCGTATGTGACGTCACGCTCCCTGCGACTGGCGTGGACAAGAACGACAATCTCCCCATCGGCATAACTAAAACTCTCCACATGCCCCGACTTATAATGGTTTTCACCTCTTTCGATGCTTTTATCCTCCCCTTGGAAATAAGCGGTGAAGTGGAGCAGAGAGGTCGCCATGTCTGTACCACAGTTCCAAGTGCGGGTGCTGACGTATATCATTCGCGTCGAGAGCAGCGAAGAGCTGTAGTTCACAAAGCGGCCTCAAACAAAACCTAACGTTATCAAACTTCTTCACGAAAATGTTTAGTTTCCTTTGCATGAAAAATGATCATTTTACCAATTACCACTTGTTGTTGAGTGGCAATGACGCTGCGATCCACGCAGACTGCCAAGGTTTAGTTCAGTGCTGAGTTAAAGCGCGACTGTATTGCGGCGCCGGTGTGATCGATCTATTAGGAAACTAGAGATGACTCGTTCGCGAACGAATCAGTTCGAATGAACGAATCGTTAAGACGAACGAACTGAACTGGTTCCTCTCTCTCGTTCGTCTAGTTCGTCTCGTTCGCCTCGTTCGTCTCGTTCGTTCTCAGACTCGACTCCTCCCAGACCCACTAGTCGCTGACTCACTGACAGTTCGTTCACTCACTGTGTGAGTGGTGAGGAGGGACCGACAGAGAGACGTCACGACTCACGAGAGCCAGCCAATCGTATGCTGTTCTAGGACTGAGTCTAGGACGCTCTCGTTGAATTTTAGCCAATGAGAGGCAGAAATCAACCGATTTCTTGGGAAAAAAAACAAATAGGTTTAGTGAGCGAGTGTACGATAATACGATTAAATATCAGTGAAATGGTAAATGCATGTTGTCTTTGTATTTTCTGTGTCATGCCAGATTAATAAAATATTTGAATGTCTCGTCAATTTGTCTCATTCTTTCATGGTTCGTTCTGCCGCACGCGACCCGGCCGGGACCCCCACCATGGGGGATCTTGATCGATTCTTGAGTGGGGGTGGCCAATGCCATCTTCACAAGAGTGTTGTTACTGTTAACCCAATAATAGTCAAATATGCCCAGAATAAACACAACTGTACATAAATTACTTTTAAACTCCATCATTGCTAAATCAAGTCTATTATCTTGCTGATATGTTAAACATCCGATATTCAACTACACCCCCCCACCCCCCGTTTGGTTTGTCTAAGCCAAACTTCACCTTGAATTGGGGGAAGGGGGCATTTTGATCCATAACCTATTAATTTAAGGACATGTTATTATGCATACATTAAATAAAGCTGCTGAATAACTCAAAGGCCATTAAATACAGATGCTAACATATTTAACCAGACGCAATGTTGTATTTGCTAGTTTCACACATTTATTAACACCCATCAACCCCCCCCCACCCCCACCAGTTGGTTGGTCTGTGTTGAACTGTAACTTGATCTCTGAACTGTAACTTTCTCTCGACTCGAGTCTTGACCTTCACCTGCAAAGATAAGGAAAGATATCAGATCAACAAGCGATGACAGGACGAAAGAAGAGCGCTGTGTGGACTTATTTTACAACAATTGTGGGTTCAATAGGTACCTGTAATATTTGCAAGTCAAAGATTTCATTTAAAGGAGGGTCCACTGCCAATTTGCACCGGCACATCAAGACAAGGCACCCTGGGGTCCGGCTTTGCGAGGTGAGGAGAGAGCGGTCGTCACACAGCTGACAATTTGTCTGAACATCTGCTGAGGATCACGCGGGAGTGGGAGATCCAGGACAAGGTGGTCGCCTGCGTTACCGATGGAGCGTCCAACATCACCCTGGCGATTCAGAAGTGTCGATGGAAACACCTGCATTGTTTCGCCCATACGCTCAATTTGATTGTCAAGGGGGGGTTAAAAAAGCTGGCCGAAACCGTGGAAAAGGTCAAACATATAGTTGACCACTTCCATCGAAGCTCCTTGTCGGCAGAGAAGCTAAGGGCCACCCTCCTACAAATGGGTCTGCCAGACCTGAAGGTTCTGCAGGATTGTCCCACCCGGTGGAACTCAACCTTCTACATGCTGAAGCGTTTTATTAAGCTGAGGGATGCAATCAGCACCACCCTGGCTTTGGTGATTCCAGCAGTGACCACCTTGACCCATGAGGAGTGGGAGGCCATTGAAGAGGCATGCGAGGTTCTGCAGCCATATGACGAGGTGACAGTGGAGAAGGGTATGTATTTAATTTATTTATTTATTTAGTTTATGCAATTACATTTATTGGGGCATAATAAATGACATGACATATATTGCATGACAATACATGGTAAATAAATAGATAAATGTATTTCAATAAATAGATACATGTTCAATAGATAAAAACATGGTCAATGAATAGATAAAAACATGGTCAATAAATAGATATACATAGTATTTAAATAAATAGATGAATACATGGTAAATAAATAGAGTAACAAATTCTTAAATATTTTATTTCAAACACATTTAAAAAAGGTTCCACATAACAAAGATGACCCACTGTAACTGTGTCCTTTCTGTGTCCTATCTGTAGCTACATGTCTGCCTCCAAAATAATTCTTTTGGCACAGGGTCTGCAGAGGCTCATTGCAAATCACCTGAGGACCGGCCGCTTCAAGCAGCCTATGGTGGTGTCCCTTTTGACAGCACTGAGCGCTGAGATGGCCAAGCGTTTCCACAGGATTGAGTTCAACTCCTTGCTGTCTGAATCCTCAGTCCTTGACCCCAGATTCAAGAGGAAGACTTTCTCTGATGACCAGGCAGCTACCGAGGTCTTCCAAAGGCTCACAAATGCTGCCACACAGGCGACCATCTCCAATCCATCCCAGCAGGAAGTTCTGGTGGAACAAGGAGCTGCGGGGGGACAACCCACAGAGGAGAGCATGATCTGGGGTGACTTTGACGAGCAGGTCTCAGGGCTCGTCAGTCACATCAGTGCAGGTGCGGAAGCGACCCTCAAGATCCGGTCCTTCCTGCAAGAGGCACTGATCCCTAGGTCCTCCAACCCGCTGACCTGGTGGAAAAGTAGATCGTTGATCTATCCGCGGCTCACTCAGCTGATGATGGAGAGATTGTGTGTGGTCGCCACGTCAGTGCCATCTGAACGCGTGTCCAGCAAAATGGGGCTGATCATTTCGGAGAGGCGCAGCCGTCTGTCTCCCTCCAAGGCGCAACAAGTGATGTTCCTGAATGCAAACCTGAAGTGAACATTCAGGCTTCTCCAGTTTCCCAGAGGTTCCTGGGTTTTCTTTCTGCCATCACTGTTGGTCAAAGAACCAAAATGTTAAATGGCAATGTTCAGTTTTATTTATTTTTCTATGTTTGTGTGTGTGTGAATTATTTAATTATTTCATTATTTAGATATTATTAAAACATTTCTTTGTTCAAATCTATTTGATCTCAGAATGATTTCATAGTCAAAAAGAGATGTTAAAGTCTGTGTGTTCCACAGTTGACACAGTAGCTCATTCAGTGTTGAGGGATAGGCCTATTGTAGCCTAAGGTTCAAAAGGAAAACTCAAATGTATTATATTGGCTTTGATAAAATAATACACATACACATACTATTACGTTCTAAATAGGGTAACTAACTTGTAACCTTATCGAATTAAATTTCCAAAGTAACCTTCCCATACTGGAGCTGAATAAATGGCACACACTGTTGCATGCACTGCACCAGGAGTAGGTTATATATTAGTTATTACTACTTATTTAGCTTCAACGATACACAAAGTCAACATAATTGGAACGTCCATGTAGGCCTACGCAGCAGCAATACGCGCAGTTGATGCCGCATGATATGCCGCATGGCATATCATTAACTATCGTATTATCTCTGAGGTAAAGTAAAACGTCAGGTGGTTACATCGTTTTCACCAAGAACTACATTTTCTGCAATAGGCCTACAGCTGGGCATTTACTTGTCGAGTAGCCTGGTCTTAATACATTTTGGGGTTAGGGTTGACGCATTGTTCCTTTATCTCTGGTAATTTTCCATATATAAAATGAACGATATTGACTCACCTTTCATGATAGTCAGCAGCTGACGTACTGGGCCTGGGCAACAACATCCCGATCCTGAACATGAAGTTCTCCTACTCAGCTGAAAGGAATTGAGTTGTAATGTTGTTATGTTGATGGCTGACTTCCACGATCGTTTGAGAGTCTGAGTCTGACTGACTCAGCTGAGAACCGTGCATTCCATGATTCCATTCACCGCTACCGGAAACTCGACTGAACGAACGAACGAGGGAGGAGCTGAGTCCTACTGACTCAAAAAACCGTAGATGACTCGATTCACTGCTACCGGAAACTCGACTGAACGAACGAACGAACGAACGATTCGCGAACGACTCCTCTTGGCGAACTGAATCACGCGAACTGGTTCGCGGAAACAAATCAATAAATCCATCTCTATAGGAAACACAACCCACTTGAGTTCCCATGAAAACACTCTGCTTTGATCAGAAAACTAAAACACTGGTTTGTACTTTTAAGTTTTAAGAGCATGTGAAAAAATGCACTATTCTGGATGACCCAGAGAAGAATATTGAAAAGTTGATTTGTAGTTGGGATGTGCATTTCCGGCAAAAATACTATTCAATATTCCTGAATAGACTGGTACTGGTCCGGGTCCTGGTCCTGGACCAGGATCTGGACCTGATCCTGATCCGGGTCCCGGATCACGGCACAATCCAAGTCCAGGTCCCGGGATTGGTCCGGGTCCGGGTCCTGGTCCTGGTCCGGGTCCGGGTCCTGGTCCATGTCTTGGTCCTGGTCCGGGTCCTGGTCCTGGTCGGGTTCCCGGTCCGGACCAGAGGTTCTGCTGTAACCCAGTGGACTGGTGGATCAGAGGTTCTGCCATGAGTTGGCAGTGATGTGTGTGTGTGTGTGTGTGTGTGTGTGTGTGTGTGTGTGTGTGTGTGTGTGTGTGTGTGTGTGTTGCCAAACTGTTTTCCCTGGAAACACGTGACACGTGCTGAGGGGGGCGGCTCCTCTGGGGATGGTAAATGTGTCCGTGTATCGCTTATCAATTAAAGACAGACTTTACTGCAGAGAATACAAAGTTAGTTCATGTTTCACTGCTTTTCTGACCCGTGTGGTAAATTGAACACTGCGTTCAATATTCAAGTGATTCGTTTGTCTTGATGCTACTCCAAATTAAGAGGACGAGACAGAATCCCTTTCAATGTGCTGAAATTTAAAAATGTAAATATTTGTGCGTATTGACTGGTTATTTACAGTTTTATAGATCCACCTAGAAGCCTGTAGCTGGACTGTACCACTTTCACGGGGGGGTTCCTGTGAATCTGGACTCGATTCCTATGACTTAAACCACCGCCATGGAGGGAGAGAAATGGACTTGTTGGTCATAAGAGGATACCCTATCGATGTGTTGAGCTTCACCAGTTGATTTATATGGAATCTGTGGTTCAGTAAAGTGACGGAATTCAGACTTCGTTCCAGTGGAGAAATTGTTCTAACGTTCTTTACATTTTGATTGTACCACAATGCATTATTATGCATCTTTTTGTGTTGCCTCTATTCTGTATCTTTTTGTGTTGTAGTTTAAGCACAGTTACAGTCCCCAAGGTGTTTAATTCTCATCTCTCAGTTCTCATCTGCTGTACACATCTGTACTGTAGTGAGGGCAGTGTGGTTATGTTGTGGGGTTCATATTGACGGTCTATGACGTCCATAATGCTTTAGTGTGACACAGTCACAATGATCTTCTCTCTCAATAAACAGCTGAAGTTCAAAAGGCAATTGAAGTGATGGATGAGTTGTGTTTGTGTCCAGGTCTCCAGTCTACTATGGATGAGGAGAGAGAGGAGGGGGGTTCTACCTCTAAGACCGCTCTGTCTGGGGAACATGGCCGCCGGAGCAAAGCTCAGAGGTAAGGAGAGGATCTCTCTCTCTGTGACTGTTGTCCAGCAGTAAGGCTCCCCTGATATGAACAGGGTTCTGTCTTTGTTCTCTACTGTGTTTGGTCTGCATGACTGCTGTCTGTGGTCAAGAGTGACAGTTAAACATTGACCTCCATTTGGTCATTGTTTGTTCTTAAGAGAAGGTAACGATAACATGCTTAAATTAGACTATGACCTTGACAAAGTTTGTTACGTCAGAGTTGATCAAACAGATTTATAATTTTGTGATTCTAGTTCAAAGCATTAGGGTACTCAGAGTAAAAACACATCAGTAAAAAGGTAGAATATTTATTATTTATTAATTAAAATAATACTTATTTTAAGTATTATTTAAGGAAGCTGGAAACAAGTGAAATGCTCTCACCTTAAAACAGCCTTGTAAGAAGAATTATCTTGTCAGTGTGAAAACTGCAGTGTGATTAAAAGGTGTGTGTGTGTGTGTGTGTGTGTGTGTGTGTGTGTGTGTGTGTGTGTGTGTGTGTGTGTGTGTGTGTGTGTGTGTGTGTGTGTGTGTGTGTTGAAGCCCAGAGCAGCAG